>NC_090222.1:35160000-35460000 GCF_024489055.1 Chanodichthys erythropterus
TGCCAGTCTGACATTTATCAAAAATATCCTTTCAGATAAAAATAAATGTGTATCCATTTGTTTGTATTGTTCTTTACCCATCATCTATAACGTTTTTTTTATTCCGGGGACATAATCCCAAACAGGTCATAATAAAGAGTTTATAGGTTTGAAAAAAGAGAGAAAAAAACTTTAGATTCTGACTTTTGAGTCAACTTTTGACTCAAAACTTTAATTGAAATATAGCCCTTGGGACAACTCTCCCTGTAATATAATCCAAAACGCCATATGATGTAATAAAACAGGTTTATAAAATAAATGTATTTCTGATGTACCAAACAGTAGTTTATAACTAAGGCTGAAAATCATTCAAATGCAAACATCGTCTCTGTTGGGTCACATAAGCCGAGTTCAGACTACAAGATTCTCCAGCAGAGACTGGTGCAAAATTCGGCATCGGCATCTCGCAGCGGCACTTCCGGCGGCATCTCCAGCGGCCAGGGACTTGTTCGGCAGCTGTCGCTTGAGCGGCATCACCAGCGGCCGCAGCATCGGCATCTAGAGCAGCCAGGGACTTTATTCGGCAGCACCGGCCGCTGGCCATTATAATTATATATGTTGTTTTTTATTTTATTTTAAAAACTACATTTAATCAAAATAATATAGGGTGAATTGCCCTAATGTGTAAATGTGTAAATATTTTTTGCATTTCAGACTTCTGTGACATATTGCGATTTGTAGCCAAAACATTAAATTCACACACAATACCATTTTAAAAAACCCAGGATGTCTCCTAATCAAATCAAAAGAGAAAATGGAGATAACACATTCATAAAAGAAATTATAGACATATTAGTGCTCTTAGTGCAAGTCGTCTAAAACAATCTGGTGCTTCCTAATGTGGGACAGTTGTGTCCCTAATGTAGGACACTGAAAATTCTATGATAAAAGGCCAAAATTTTTGATGATGATAATAAGAATAATGGTAATAATAATGATAATAATAATAATAAAATGTCTATGAAAAGGCAAAAGTCTATGATAAAAGGCAAAAAACATTTGATTCATGCAGAATAGTAAAAATCTTCCTAAGTTAGTAATTCTCTTCTTGGTTATGGATGGATTGATTGATAATTGAAAATCATCAGAAAAATAATACAATATGATAGTTTTGATGCATTTATTGTAAAGACATTAGGCAACTATTTTCATAGGCTATGTTATGTTATATAGTAAAGAGTTAAATGCACAGTCAAAATTCTTCACTGTTCTCTTTAACAGGCATATAGCCTAGGCTTATTTGAAGGGCAAAATATAAAATCTTGCAACCTGCAAAAAATAAATTTTAGAATAAAAAAAAAAACAAACTTTAGGCTATATTTAACATTGAGTCAAAATTCACAAAAATGCTGTGAACTGCATAAATGTTTATTTGGCCTAATGTTTTCTATTTTACTAAACAACAAACACACACAATCATTCTATTATTGCATAGCAACACTAAAACAATGTAAATAACAATTTTTGTCCCACAAACCATGCCCCGCCACACATTTTTGACTGACTAAAGTACTGTCCCACATTAGGCAATCATACTGTCCCACTTTGAAACCACATTTCCTAAAGTGGGACACTAGGATTTTTGATAAAAATATAAAATATATAGTTTACACATACAATGTTATAATATTTTTTGATGGACATACATTTCATAAGCACATTAGGCCAAAAGATATCTTGATTTTTTTGTTTAAAATTAATTTATACTCCTTAATGTCAAGTTTGTCAAAACTCATTGTGTCATTGACCTTTGGGTGGCTTTCACACAAGGTCCTTTTGATTGCTACAGTCTCATATATGACTGGACATTTGAGAGGCTTTGTGATTTTGATCACATGGCACCACAGCTTCAGATAACCTATAGTTTCACTGACATTCATGTATTTATGCGGGACCTACAAACACTAAACCTTAGGTGTCCCACATTAGGCAGTGTCCAACTTTAGGGCAGTTCACCCTACCAGAGGACTATCATTTGTAAGCATTTATCACAAATTTTGTTAGTAACGTTCTGATGCTCCACTACATAATAGAAAGTAAATCATATGTTTTGATAAAATAAAATTGCAATGTTATCCATTGCTTTGAAATGCACATGAATATAAACCGATATTTATACAGAAATTAATTTCTGATAGACTATGCTGTACAAAGCTGAAATTGCGGCATCTCGTAGCGGCATTTCAGGTGGCATCTCCAGCAGCCACGGATATTCTTCTAATTTTAAAAAGCTACATTGCAACAAAATAACATTATATATCACAGGACTGTCATTTATCATTAATTTTGTTAATATGTAGGCCTTTTCTGACGCTGCAGTTGCTATCAGAGCACGCTGAAATTACTGCGTGTGTATATAACAGTCTTATGGTAGCTATATAATGTAATGACAGTCCTGTGTATATAGCAGCTTAATATTAATTTCTTCAAACGTAGTTTTAAAGTGAAAATATTACACCGAATTAATGATCAGCGGCAGGTGCCAAAAACAGCGACAGCTGCCGGAGAAAGTCTGTGGCTGCAGATGCCGCAATTTCAGCTTTGTGCAGAATATCAAACATCATTTCTGTATTAACCGAAAAAACAGTTTATTCATGTAATGACATTTCAAACCAATAGCCTATGTAATACACTGCATTTATATTTAAGGTTATATTATATTTATAAGTTAGCTATAGCTATATGGGGTGTGATTTGCAGGGGTGGGGGGACCAACAGATCATATAAAATAGCCTAAAATAAAAATATTTTATAAAAGCCAAGTAAAACGCTGCAACGTGACAATACAAACAATAATTACATCAGAAATGGATGTTAGCGCTCCACTTAAAGACCGTCTGGGATTCGTGATCGTGCTATTTCAGCTATCCTATTAAAGTCAGCGCACCATTATTAGGCATAATTATCTTATGAGACAGAAATGAAGAAGTTTACCGTCACCGTAAGGTGGGAATTATGACACAATATTGACTGATGGATCGGCAGAGAATCTTTCTGCGAGTCATTAATAATTTTCTATTCTATCTGAAGAAATGTGTGGTAAATGTGGCATTCTGCTATTAACAGCTTTACACAATTAAGCGAAATATGGCAACAGCTCGACTACGCCCACAGGTACACAAAGGACCACACACAGGTAAGCAGTGGCTGGACAGGTATCAGACAACAATGTATATTTCACACAATTTTATTTAATAAACATCAAACAAATACAAGACCAGTCTCTTTAATGTATAAAAGTTAAAAGGAGCACAATCACTCATAAAACTTCTTGCACATCTATGTGTAACCCACCTATAGGTAAATACACAACTCTAGGTTCGTAAGAGGTTCAGACATTGCAACACAAATGACTGGACAGATTCACTGTAACAGTTTCCATGTAACTTTAGTAAGAAAATTATATTGTACAAAGTCACAACAGAATGTAGCCGGCTTACAAATAGAATGAAATAAAACCCCCTTTTTAAACTAATGTTGGTGTGTGTGTTTATCAGTGTATGTGTATCGTGCACGACGAGTGCACGATCAGTCTTTCAAAAATGGTCAAAATCAAAAATGTCCTATGTCTGTAAGATTCTTTGTTGGTAACAGTCCTACCACGTAATGTTCCTCACGGTTTGAAGTTCAAATTCACATAGACTCTAGAAGATCCGGTTTGGGTGACTCGCCATCTAAGGTTTCACATCCCTCACGATCAATGAACAGAATCCTCTCGCTAAAGACCCGACCTGAATTTACAAAACAGGTGACCGTAAAACATTTGTTTAAACATTAACATCAATTAGGCCTAATGACAATCATTTCTATGAAGATAACTTATATATTTTACATATATGAACTATATATGAACACTATATATGAAAACATCAATTAAATACTGATGCACTTCAATGGATTGGTCCGATAAAATAATCAAACAACATCATCTTAACTGAAAACATTGTACTATAGATCCCACAGTACAAAAGAATAAGAAATAAACCACTCAGAATGTGTATTATTTTCGATATACACTTGCAAGAACTAGAATAATTGCATCCTCATTTAGAACATCAGTCTGCATAAATGCATACTTAAATCCAAATATTACAAATAATGAGCATTCTAGAGATTCATATAGAACAAGATGATATATATAAAAGAAACATTTCACTGAAATTAAAGTAATCGTTATGATTTTGAATGATTATGATGCAATAGCGCATGTTGCGCAGTAACATGGCACATGGTTTAGCCTCGTAGGCTAATCAGATCAAAATCACTTAATATGACAAATTAACAAAACTCACCAAGATATGCAGGAACCCTGATTAAACTGATGAACAATCGATACCGCTCCACTGCGATATCTCTACAACATATTTAACTTTTTTCTGATCAGCAGTACAATATGGTCTCACTCTCTCTACCCGACGTGATCTATTATTTTTTTTTACTTGGATCGCCACTGAGCCGATTCAACCAATGGACAATGCAGCAGGGCGGGACAAAGGCAATACAACATTTTGATTGGCTTAGAAAAGAAAAGAGAGAAATAAAAGTTTTTTTTCTAAAACATATTTTCATATTTTGTAACTGGGTTACACCTGCAACCATGGGTTTACCACTTCAGAACTGGGGAATTCGTCTTGCCTATCGGACAAACACAGCAAACACTCGTGCTCTCACAACACAGCACCAACAACACCCGTTGTGAACACTGCAGGCCGATAGCCGAACCACCACCACACACAGAGGACACTGGCTAATACTGGTACCCCAATTCTGAAGGGAAAAAGAGAACAGAATGAGACACAAGCACACACATACAGTAACACTTTCCACCTTATGGTTTGACCAAAAATACATAGCACATGCTGTTAAAGGGATCAGTGTCACAAATCAATAGTGATCGTCCTAGCTGATGTTCATTGGTTGTTAGAAACACAAGATCACACCATAAATATGCATCAAATAAACAGACATGTAAAGCACAAAACACTGGTTCCAAAATAAAAATAATAATAAATCAAAACAACATACTCAAAACGACACAATAGTAGTGACCAACACGTAGCGTTTCGCCCCCAATTACCCCCTTTAAATACACAGATCGCTAAGATTCAAGTCTCTCGAATCTGGCTGGATGCGCCACCGGTGGCCGGCAACGCACTATTGGTCCGGTCGTCAAGGTGAGGACGTGAATTAGTGTTACCTGCAAAGCCGCAGCGATGGCATCATCTGGTATACAGCAGAAGAACGGTCGAAGAAATCAACGCTGAGAGAGAAAGGAACCATCCAGCCATCCGAAAACGTTCCAGTTCAGGCATTCATTACAGCTAAGAGATGATATAAATCGTAACAAGAGGAATTACAATGCTTAACCTAACCCACAAAGCCTGCTGCAACACCTCCTGGCTCCCACGTCACTAGTAAAATATAAAACGTGGGATTAAGAAAATAGAAGTTACCATACCAGTAACCCAAACATGAAATGTACATACCTGCAAATAAAGACTCGCACCACGCCGCACACTCAATGGCGTGCAAGCCACAAGGTTTGCAGAAATAAAGTTGCTCAATGCGTCTACCGTACTCCTCAGCCACACTGAAATACATGGGTGTCAAATTACCCCGTCCAAACACATTGAAGACTGCAGCCGCCACCAGCAACGCTTACCTTCAGCAATTAAACACGGCGCACCAGAAATGATGTCAGCACCGAGACCCAAAATGACGTGCCCTAGATGTCAGACTCATCCCTTTTTATACAGGTGGAATGTACCATTTTGCTCTAATTAACGAAAAGTGGTGGATCACATCACCACAATCTACCCCCCCATTAATCATCGTAGTCCCGACGATGGACAACTCCACTAATCCCAAGGTCTAAACCAGGCCACCACTGAGTTGGACCCCAAGGATGAGGTGACAGAAATTTGATTCGCCTCACTTCCTACCGCTCGTGGTAGGTGGTGCAGATTCGAGTGTTGACCTGCCCCAACATGTCCGGTTCGTCTTGGGACCCTCCCAAATACATTGGGTGGTCCCGCAATGACAGGTCCCGGCACTAGATGGGAACTTGCACCACTCCCACTTACCCCTACTATAGGCCCACTGGCCGATCCCTCAACTCCAGACGAGGGACTATCCCTTACCTCTGGAGGAGCTCCACTTACCTCTGCACCCCCTTCAATGACCTGTGGGGCCTCTACCAGCACATAGGCTAAATCCCCATCCTCCAATTCATCATCCATCACCAGGGGTTCTGGTGGCTCAGAGAGTCAATGTCGGATTACCTTGAATACAGGATTTTAGGGATATACGGTGAACATGACGGACCTTACCAAGGTCATGCACTGGTGCTACCGTATACACCGACCCACCATCTCATGGTGCCCAGACCACCTGATATACAGTCGAGCTCCATAGGTCCTGGATCTTATGCCGTCCCAAGAATCCATGTTCACGCAGATAGACCAATTGGCCCTCAACCAGCGGCTGCTCCCTTACCTGTTGGTCATGCTTGGCCTTAAGATGTTGGGCTGCCGCTTGCAACCACTCACGGGCACCTGGGACAGACAAGAAGCCCAATCCCTCTTCCTCCCGGTGGGCAAAGTCCGCAACAAATTGTGCAAAGTCCGGTTAAACTGTTCGCACTGGCCATTACCGGCTGGATGGTATGCTGTCGTGCGAGACTTGCCCACCTGGTAGAGACTACACAATTGCTGAACAAGACGGGATTCATTCCGACCTGGAACCCCAAACTTATTCTCTCTTCCACCAAGCCACGGGCCACAGTCTCTGCCTGCTGATCCCGAGTAGGAATTGCCACTGTGAATTTACTAAAAACATCTGTCATTTCAAACACGTTTACATATCCAGAATAGGAAGGCTCCAGAACTGTAAAATCAAGGGCCACTATCTCGTTCGGACGGGAGGCCAGTAGATGTGCCATATAGCTCAGAGCGACTGGTGCAGCCTCCTTGGCCTGCTGACACCGCTCACAGTGCTGTACCCAATGAGCTACATCGGCCGACATTCCCGCCAGTAACAACGTTGTCGCGACAACTCCAAGGTGCGCTCAGTGCCCTGATGCCCATGACACTGATGTAATTGGGTCAGTACCTCATGTCGCAACACAGCAGGCAGCACCAACTGCAGCACCTCTTCGCCACCATCAGAACGGTAAACTCGTCGATATAGCAGGCCTTCCTGTTCCTCCAAACGGTCCCACTGCCGGAGTAGCACTAACACCAGCTTGGACAATTGTCGTCGCTCCTGAGGCCCTGGGCGTTGCCCTTGGCGCCAATAATTAAGGACTGCACCAATGATTGGATCTTCCTCCTGCAACAGCACCAGTTCTGGCCCAGATCGACTTGGCATAGCCTGCATGGCCCTCACAGCAGTGGGTCCTACAACCGCAGCCCGCCTCAACAGTTCAGGAACTACTGTGCCCGACTGACTACTCTCTTCCACAGGCTGTCCCACCAAAGGCAACCGTGATAATGCATCAGCATTCTGGTTCGACCTACCTGACCGGCACTGCACTTCGAAATCAAAAGCTGCTAGTTCGGCCGCCCACCATTGTTTGGTGGCCCCCAATTTCACAGTTAACAGATGACTTAGCGGATTATTATCTGTACGTACAATACAGCGATGTCCCAACAAATATTCACGAAACTTTTCGGCCATAGCCCATTTCAAGGCCAAAAACTCAAGCCGCATGGAACTATATGTGGCGGTATTTCGCTCTGCTGGGCGAAGGCTCCGGCTAGCATAAGCCACTGGTCTCACCTTACCATCAACCTCTTGGGAAAGCACTGCACCTAAGCCTACATGGCTGGCATCGACCTCCAAGATGAACGGAAGTTTAAAATCAGCATATGCAAGAACCGGCACGGTGGTAAGTTTCTGCTTCAAGGTTCGAAATGCTTGTTGACACTGATCAGACCATAACGCCCCCAATTCCTGCCTCCGACTACTCACCTTCCCTCTACCCGCTTCGGTCACTAGCCAATGTAACGGAGCTGCTACCTGCGCAAACCTTTCTACGAATCGCCTATAGTAGCTAACAAAACCCAGAAAGGTACGCAGCTCTGACACAGTCTTAGGACAGGGCCACTGAGCCACGGCCTCAACCTTGCCAGGGTCTGTAGCCACTCCCTGGGATGATATTACATGTCCCAGGTACTGCACCTCTTCCCTAAAAAATGCACACTTTTCCAACTTAACCTTGAGGCCAGCGGCTTGTAGGCGTTCCAGCACCATCCTCAACCTCTGCAGATGATGTTGTACGGAGGAGGAATAAACGATAATATCATCAAGATACAACAAAACAGATTGGTGTCGCTGATCGCCAAAGAGCCGCTCCATCAAACGTTGGAAGGTTCCTGTTGCATTGCACAGGCCGAAGGGCATACCATTCCATTCGTATAACCCGAAAGGTGTACAAAAAGCTGTTTTGTGACGATCGGATTCAGCAACAGGGACTTGATTATACCCGCTGGCCAGATCTAACGTGGTAAACCAGCGAGCCCCTGTTAAAGAATCCAGTGTCTCTTCAATTCACGGCAGCGGGAATGAGTCCTTTCGAGTCTTCGCATTAAGCTGACGGTAGTCTACGCACATGCGTAGGCTACCGTCCTTCTTTTTAACCAAAACTACCGGGGAAGTGTATGGACTGCAACTTTCTCTGATCACTTGTGTTTCTAAAAGCTGGCTAATATGAGTCTTAACTAACTCATATTCAGATGGAGGAATTCGTCTATAGCGTTGTCGAACTGGAATCTCATCAATTAAGGGAATTTCATGAGATAGGAGGTCAATGCAACCTAAATCTCCCTCACCAGCAGACACACTCTGGAATTCCCGAAGGAGGGCCCTTACCTGTTCCTGTTCCTCGTCCGACAACCCTTGCAATTCTACCTTTTTGACATGCTCAGCTTCTGACGCAACAACCATATCACAGGTCACTATCTGGGCATTACCCATCAATACCGCGGTCAACCCGACGAGTGAATCCACCAAAAACACTTCCCACAATTTCCCAAGGATCATGGTGGGATACAAAACGGCATCAAGAACACCAACGTTAACGACGGGTACCAAAACCATGCCACCGTTCACACGCACTAAAGACGGGGAGGGTAATAAGCCAGCAGGTAACCCAGTCTCAAGGGGCTCAAACAGCACAATCTTATCACTGAACACGGAAGAACACGTGGCGGTTACAAATTTTAGAGTGCCGCCTGGAACACGACACACTCGACGCCCACGAACTTTTACATTACCTCCACATGGGAGAACGCCATCTACCTTTTGACAGGTTTGAAAAGCCTGAGACAATTTGATATCACGCGGAACTAGTGGTAACTCAAATAAAGTGGAACCATACTGCCCGAAAAGCTCCCTGTAGCAGCGACTGAGAACATTCATCCTCAGAATACCGGGGATGCTAGAGCTGCCACCTGGAGGATCACGGACCACCAGTATTCCACAGTCTGATACCACGCGACCACACAGATCAATGTCCACTTCCAGGTACCCAATATAGGGAATTTCTATTCCATTGGCTGCTTTGAGCTGCAACCAGTGGCATGACTGCAACCGATCCTGGCCCCATGGTTCAAACCTGAGCCTAAAACAGCTCTCTGTAATGGTTGATACCATGGAGCCAGTATCAATCAAACAGGGCACTGAGACACCCCCAATAGTAACAACAAGGTGTGGGCATGAGGAGACTAAACGGGACACCGATACGCCATCACGAAAAACACGGGAGCCACGCATACCCCCAACCGAACTGTGGCTCTGCAGCCCGGTGGGGACTAGTTTCCCGACTGGTTAGGGAAATCAGATCTAATTGGCCTTACATCGCTGGATGATGAATCAACCTGGGAATGAACTGGGGGACCAGGAGAACGATGCTGCCAATTGCATTCCCGAGCAAAATGACCAGGCTGCTGACAACGTCGGCAAATCACAGAAGCTAGACGTGGCGAACGACCACGAAACTGGGGACTTTGGCTACGGGCTACCATTTGAGTAAGCTGGTCAATCTGCTTCTGCTGCCGATTCAGCATTTCCCGTAATTCACCCAATTCTGATGAACGGCCCCCATGCTCAGAACTTACCCTAGTATCGCCTTGAACCCCACATTGAATTCCCTGCACCAGGGGAGCAGATTGACTATGCCCCCTGGCACCGCCTGGCATCCTCTCTCGTTCCCAGCTAATAGCTTCCCCTCACACATCCAACAGTGTTGCAGCAGGCTGACGTCTTACCAGTTGTTTTAACACTGGTGTAACACATTATCTTACATGCATTCGATAAATTGGTCCCTTACTACAATATCAGCATTTAAAATGGTATGCGGTGACTGTTGGTTAATTCTATCAAATAGACCCAACAATGCCAGAGAGAACTCTTGCAGCGTTTCCCCCTCCAACTGTCGCCGCGAATAAAAAGCCTCTTGAAGCGCAACATAGGACTCTGCACATCCATATAACTCATGCAGCGCTGAAATAATTTTTTCTGGATTGTCACTATCCCCGCTCGGTCGATATTTAATTTCGTCCCGTGCCTCTCCTTCGAGATGATCGAACAAAAAGAAGGCTTGTTCAGAAACTGTCATAGTCCGTATGCGCATACACGCCTGAGCTTCTTCGACCCATTCCTCAATGCCTACACCAGACCTACCATTGAATTTTGGACAGCGACGTTCACGAGGAATGAACACAAAGCGCTCAACAATACCAATATTTGATTCAACGGAACTAGGCGTTACCGGCCGTGACGCACTATTAGAGGCTGCGCCAGGATCAATCAACTCAACCGGCGCCTGCTACTGTCGCAGTCTCTCGTTATCGGCCCTCAACTGGGCCACAAGCTCTCTCATTTCCTGTAATTCAGCTTCCATAGCTAATTACTATAAAGGGGTACTTACCAGACGAACCTCCACTGTATTGTCACAACTAAAGAACAGAAATACAAACAAACAAAAAACAATATCACTGTGTCTGAATCTGTACAACAGCCACTATACCCTGCCGACTTTACGCCAAGTGTGGCATTCTGCTATTAACAGCTTTACACAATTAAGCGAAATATGGCAACAGCTCGACTACGCCACCCCGGAAATGGGCCGGGGACCCACAGGTACACAAAGTACCACACACAGGTAAGCAGTGGCTGGACATGTATCAGACAACAATGTATATTTCACACAATTTTATTTAATAAACATCAGACAAATATACAGGTGGAATGTACCATTTTGCGCTAATTAACGAAAAGTGGTGGATCACATAACCACATAAACATGTTTTAATACATGATAATAATACATGATAAACGCATTTCTCAAAATATGCGTAATTTGGACTAAACGCTTTTGTTGTGTGCAGAAGCTGTGATCAAAATTAAATCTGATCTTAAATAAACTACCAATTGATTTTGTATTACTATCAGAAATTAAAGGTGCTAAAGAGGATGTTTTGTTTTATAAATTTTTGCAATATTACTTGAAACTGTCTTTACTAAGTGATAAAAGACTATTTATTAGGTGCACTGAAAGGAATATTATTAATATACATCATCTGTGCACGAGGTAGGGACTTAAAAACATCAGCCAATCATTTACGCGATCATCGCGTGAACGATTGGCCCTCTGGCTTGTCAATCACTGCCATTGTAAGAGACGTGCGCGGATTGGCCCTCTGGCTTGTCAATCTCTGCCATGACGTTCCTTGTGAGAGACGCGCGGCTGCGCGCTCTAGTAACTTTCCACACTTTACATGCACCGCATGCAATGTTTTTGTCAGGAGACAGGAGTAACAACTGCAGATTATGAGTTACCTGCGGTGAGTCCGACATAATGAATCCACTAAGTGTGTGCGCGGCTTAATGATTGTAAGGTCGATTATGAATGTAAATTGATACTTACTGATCGCACTCAAACGCGTCCAGTCAGAGCCAGTTGCGTTCAGTCTGCGATTACAGTCGGTGTTCAAATTCCATGTGAAAGTATATAAATCTGCTTCAGGAGCAGGAAACTATCGCTATATGTTGAGCACAGTCAGAATGTTTTAGCTAGTCGTAAAATGTGTGCCCGGCTTAATAACACAGCGAATGCCGGTGGTAAACAAACACTCGTGCATGAGTTTTGGGAGGCGTTCACTTGAAATGAGCTGTGAAGGAGGGGGATTGTTCTTCCGCATGTGCTCATTTCAAAAACTCAGTCGACGAAAAAATCCTCTGTACCACCTTTAAGAATTAGGCCTACAAAGCTGTAATTGCGGCATCTGCAGCCACGGACTTTCTCCGGCAGCTGTCGCTGTTTGTGGCACCTGCCGCTGATCATTAATGCGGTGTAATATTTTCACTTTAAAACTACGTTTGAAGAAATTAATATTAAGCTGCTATATACACAGGACTGTCATTACATTATATAGCTACCATAAGACTGTTATGTAGCCTACACACGCAGTAATTTCAGCGTGCTCTGATAGCAACTGCAGCGTCAGAAAAGGCCTACATAACAAAAATAATGATAAATGCTTACAAATGACAGTCCTGTGATATATAATGCTATTTTGTTGCAATGTAGCTTTTTAAAATTAGAAGAAAATCCGTGGCTGCTGGAGATGCCACCTGAAATGCTGCTACGAGATGCCGCAATTTCAACTTTGTGCAGCATAGTCTATCAGAAATTAATTC
This sequence comes from Chanodichthys erythropterus, assembly GCF_024489055.1. Classification (NCBI taxonomy): domain Eukaryota; kingdom Metazoa; phylum Chordata; class Actinopteri; order Cypriniformes; family Xenocyprididae; genus Chanodichthys; species Chanodichthys erythropterus. Next base: position 35,172,742 of record NC_090222.1, read on the forward strand.
TGTATAAATATCAGTTTATATTCATGAGCATTTCAAAGCAATGGATAACATTGCAGTTTTATTTGATAAAAACATGTGATTTACTTTCTATTATGTAGTGGAGCATCAGAACGTTATTAACTAAATTTGTGCTAAATGCTTACAAATTATAGTCTTCTGGTATATTATGTTATTTTGATTAAATGTTTTTAAAATAAAATAAAAAACAACATTGAATTATAATGGCCAGCGGCAGGAGCTGCCGAATAAAGTCCCTGGCTGCTCTAGATGCCGATGCTGCGGCCGCTGGTGATGCCGCTCTAGCGACAGCTGCCGAAGAAGTCACTGGCCGCTGGAGATGCCGCCGGAAGTGCCGCTGCGAGATGCCGATGCCGCATTTTGCGCCAGCCCTCTCTCAGAATCTAACAGGAACTGGCCTGAGAGTATTTTGCTATCTGGGGTGTGTTGCGCAATCGCTCCAGCAGCCTCATTCAGTTCCCACAACACTCGGTCCTGCTCTGCTTCATACTAAAGTAACAGTAATAATCGCATCCATGAACATGATTTCTGCCTGAATCCTATTCCGATTATTTTCCACCGGCTGTGAAGGAAAGATCACATGTCCCAAGATTCCGCACTCAAACTTGGCATCATCACGTTACACCTTTGTTTTGAATAGCCCTCTAGTGCCCTCTAGTGGAGAGAAAATTTTACACATTGCACCTTTAAAATGCAGTTAGCTCAAAAATATGCTGTTTGAAAGAGCATGATGCATCTGTGTTTAATGCATGGCGTGTGTCTAACTAGCTCCGTTTCCATGGGCATATTTTGATTGATCTAATTCTGGATATTTCCAGTTTATTACTTAACCGAAGACGTGTGATTAATAATTAGACCACACCAAGAAAAACCCATTGTACTCAGTGATGCTGTGACTGTCCACACGGGAAGTGACGCATCACGACAAAATGTTCGACTGTAACCGACGCCTCGTTCTATTTTGGATCTGTGAAATATGCGTTTTATTTTAATCGGTTGTCACATGTTACAAATATGAATGTGAAGTGAATTTTTGGTCTCGTTTCAAATGCATTGACCATGATCACTGATATGTGCACTGCTTCCTTTCCGTGTTCTGACTGGTGTCCGAATCTCAATCAAACGCAAGGCCATTCATTCAAATGATTAATAATGGGAAATAACAAGCACTTCCATTTCAGAGTCCCTGTTATCATATTTGTGGAAGATGTTGCTGTTCATGTTTGCCAGCCCAGGACATTTTACAAATCCAGACCAGACAATGTTCTACAGCCATGTCCAGAATAAAGAGTAGCCTATCCATGTCACACAGTATAGTTAGGGTGATATTATATGACTTAACCCATGATATAAGATTTTGGTCATACTATCCAAGTCATTCATCCCAGTATCAACAGGCTACACTTCTGGTATTTTGGCCACACCACACTCTATAAACATTATGTGAGGAAGAATATGTGATGAACTTAAAGTTTCTATGCACTAGAGGGCGCGCTAGTTCACTCGCTCGTATGATGTGTTGGAGTAACAAAAGAAGACTGAGTTCCCAGTAAACAAAGTTGAGTTAACAATCGTCTAACATATAACAATATAACACCCATCAAGTTAAACAAGAGAAAAAGAACACAAACTCAAACATACAACACCAGATGTCTTGTTAGATTGACTTGTGTGCTGTCTAGTTGTACGCTATGTTTGAGTTTGTGTTCTTTTTTCCCTTGTTTACCTGGTGGGGTTGAGTTTTTGGCATATGGAGTTTCAAACAGGCTGGTTCAGGCTGAAGAGAGACCTTAGAGTGTATTATTATTATGATTATTATCCTTATTAAAAATGAATATTTTGAATGTTTAAAAATGTTCAAGGAATAATGTTTTCATAACTTAATGGGAATATTAGCATTCTAAAACATATTTTTAGCTAAGATGAAATGTATTATTCCTGCTTGCCTGTATATTTTATATACAACTTGCATTCATTATTTGTTACTTATGCATGTCTTGTGACTTCATGTTCAATTCTCTTTAATGATAAAACAAGTAGTAACTTTATATATATATATATATATATATATATATATATATATATATATATATATATATATATATATATATATATATATATATTAGATGAACTTCCAACTAAACCATTCAAAAAAACAAAAAAAACATTTAGCAAATATTAATAACATCATAACGAACATTTTCTTTCAATGTTATGAGAAATTAACATTGTAAGGATGCTCCATGAATGTTGTTCATACGTTTTCTCTCTATATTACAAGAACATTTATTAAGTACAAATTACATTGTAATGACGTTTCATGAACATTGTACTCACAACGTATTGTGATAACATTATAAAAAAATCAGCAAATAATAACATTAAAAGGATGTTCTGAGAATGTTATCCTAAGAACGTTTTCTCTCAACATTATGAGAACATCAGAAGAACAAATAACATCATAAGAACGTCCATAAAATGTTGTTCTAAGAATGTTTCCTCTGAACGTTACGAGAATGTATTTAACTATGAAAACATTATAAGACTGTTCCAGAAACATTGTTTCAAGAAAGTTTTTTAAACGGGTAAAAAAAGGCCTTTTGAAATAGTTTGTCCTGCTTTATTGCAGTCTATTTAATCTGTCCCTCCAATGAATCTAAAATATAACACGGTGTTGCATCATTGCATTGGCAAAGCATTCGTCAACTGAACAGAAAACAAAATCGAGATATCATATATCTTAGTGCGCTTATCACAGGCCAAAGGCTGATCTAATAAAAAAGAAAAAAATTAAATGCACTATGTTCACACAAGAAGCGCATGATTCACGTATCACAGTGTCATCACTGCATGTGCTGTGATTTTAACTACATTTTTTCTGTGTATCCAATTTAAGTTGCATATATTTTGTTCATGTGAGTACAGTGGTTCAATCTTATTATAACGCAACAAGAATAAATTTTGTGCTCCAATAATAACAAAATAACAACTTTATTCCACAATATCTAGTGAAGGGTGATTTCAAAACACTGCTTCATGAAGGTTCGAATCTTTAGGAATCATTTGTTTCGTGTGATGTAGCACACATGGTTTAAATGAAAACACCATAGACATTCTAATGGAAGTTGAGGAGCCTATGGATAAGACTATGGGAGTGCCTGGGTGTTACAGCCACTGCCATAACACAAAAGAGGGATCAAACAACGGCTCGATCAAAAGGGGAATTTATTAATAAAACGAAATATAACAACAAGTGGGAGAAATTAGACAGGAAAAATAAAAGGAATAAACACAAAAAAGAGCGCAGCTCCGACTCGGGACGGCCGCTCAAGTTCCGCTGCCGAAGTGTGGGACCTTGACTTCCTTTCAGCTCGTGTAAATAGTCCACAGGTGTAAAGGATCTGCTGAATCAGAACAATGGTAAATCACGCTTTTCCTGCCCCTAGAGAGCAGGCAAATACATAAATATACATGCATGTAACACTGGGAAACATTGTAATGCAACTTTGATTTGTTTTTATTGCCAGCAACCTGGACATAAGGCTTCCCTTTGTCCCCTTAAAAAGCCCAAAGTGACTAACTAACATGTGTTATGTTCCTAGGAATGAGTGCATTGGTGAATCATCAACAGCTATTGAGAAACATAGTCACCTTATAATGGTAACTGTAAATGGTCAGCCTGCCCAGGCTTTGGTTGATACAGGTAATACATAAACTTTGGTGAAATCTGACTTGCTAAATTGTGAAATGTTGAACTATGGTGATACTGTGTGCTTGGGGTGTGTACATTTTCCCGATTTTCCCGTTTGTTGCTCTCTCACTATACTATTTATATACAATAGTATAGTGAGAGAGAAGAGTACAAACGCTAGCATTACCACACCGTTACTGCTAGCGGGCTAAAGCTAATAGCGAATGTTCTGGAAGTTGGATAAAACTAGCGATATCAAGGCTGTTTTATAAAATAATTGGCTCTGGCTCAAACAGCGCGCTGTTTAAGCCAGAGCTCCGTCGAGCTGATTCCTAATTGCTTGTTTTTTCTCTTAATATCAAATTTATAACAGATCATTCTCTTTTTTACGGTGAGGGAACACATCGCCTATATTATTTCATATATAAAACACTTGGATTGCCTTGATATCGCTAGTTTTATCCAACTTCCAGAACATTCGCTATTAGCTTTAGCCCGCTAGCAGTAACGGCGTGGTCATGCTAGCGTTTGTACTCTTCTCTCTCACTATACTATTGTTCATCTATTCTAATGCCGAGTGTACCAGATGTTTCTCTACCTTTGTGTGCAGGTAAGGACACGTTTGAGCTGCATGTGGTGCAGTTGGAGCTAGAGACGATGGAACGACAGATCCGGACCCTTCTCGAGAAGCAGGCCGAGCTACGCGAGCGGCAGACAGCGCTGGAAACATCACGTGCTGACGCTCATCAATCCTCTGTAAGTTTGCAGCGTGATATTAACACTCCTGCTTCCTCTACGCCGTGTGTTTCTCTGCACAGGGCCTGAGCACCCAGAACGCGTTCATCCCAGCCCTTGTTCACTCCGGCGCCGTCTCACCAGGGACCTTGGGATCTTCAGCAGCGGAAGGCGCGAGCCTGGCCTCGGACCAGGGCCTCTCCTCCGCCGCCGCCCCCGGTCTTCGAGGTCCCGACACGGAATCGCTTCTCCCCTCTTCGCGAGGCGGAACGCAAGGCCATGGTCATCGGAGACTCCATCGTCCGCCATGTTCACGCTACCACAGCCAAAGGTAAGGTCACTGCGCGCCACTGTTTTTACTGTTTTTCGGAGCGGTAGTGCTGCACGCGGGGGTGAACGACACCGTGCTGCGGCAGACGGAGGTGCTGAAGCAGGACTTCAGGAGCCTGATCGAGACGGTACGAGTCACATCGCCCACGACAAGGATCATCGTGTCCGGACCGCTTCCGACATACCGACGAGGACATGAAAGGTTCAGTAGATTATTTGCTTTAAATGAATGGTTGATGTCTTGGTGTAATGCAGTGAATCTCAACCTTTTTTGAGTAATGGACCCCCGTCATATTTGAAACCATCCTCAAGGACCCCAGAATAAAACTGGCTCATTGGTATCATTAATGTCTTTGAAATAAATATTATTACTTGCATTTGGTCGTCACAAAGACATTAATGATTATTATAGTAAAATTTACTACTACATTAGTTGACTTTTCCTATATTTAGTCATATTGTCAGTTATATTATACATATATTATCTTCTTTTATGGGAACATGTCAAAATATACAAAAAAAATCATATTCAGATATTTTATAAGGACCCCCTAGCATTATGTCAAGGACCACTAGGGGTCCATGGACCCCTGGTTGAGAAACACTGGTGTAATGAACAGAAGCTGCTCTTTATAAATAATTGGAATCTTTTCTGGGAGCGACCTAGGCTCTTCCGTGCTGATGGCCTGCACCCCAGCAGAATCGGAGCTGATCTTCTATCAGAGAACATCTCCAAGACCCTTCGCACCATATGACTAGTAAGTAAAACCTCAAATCACAGTCTGTGTTCTGCCCACTTAATTGATAGAAATGTGAGTGTCGTACAGTCTATAGAAACTGTGGCTATTCCCCGAATAGTGAGGTTTAACAATAAAAATAAAGGATCTATAGAAAACCTGATCGTAATCAAACCAGAAATTCACAAAATTACTGAACAGAAACAATGTCTAAAGCTAGGGTTACTAAACATTAGATCACTGACACCTAAGGCGGTTATTATAAATGAAATAATCACAGATAATAGTCTTGATGTAACTTGCCTTACTGAAACATGGCTTAAACCAAATTATTATTTTGGTCTTAATGAGTCTTGTCCACCTGGCTACTTTTATAAAAACAAATGCCGTCTGATTGGCTGAGGCTGCGGTGTAGTAACAATTTATAGAGATATTCTTAAAGTTACTCAGAAAACAAACTACAGATTTAATTCCTTTGAAATTCTTATGCTAAATGTTACTCTCAGATATATATAAAAAGTCGCTACTATCTCTTGCTTTAGCTACCGTTTATAGACCTCCAGGGCCTTATGCTGATTTCCTAAAAGAGTTTGCAGACTTTCTCTCAGACCTATTGGTCAACGTTGATAAAGCGCTGATTGTTGGAGATTTTAACATTCATGTAGACAATAAAAATGATGCGTTAGGGGCTGCGTTTACAGATTTACTAAACTCCTTTGGGGTCAAACAAAACGTCGCTGGACCCACACAACGTTTTAATCATACACTAGATTTAATTATATCACATGGAATCAATCCAACCGTGATAGAAATTCGACCGCAAAGTGATGACGTCTCTGATCACTACCTTGTAACATGCGTACTGCATACTGATGATATTTGTCAAATTGCACTGCGATATCGACTAGGCAGAACAATTCTCCCGACAACTATAGATAAATTCACAAATAAACTGCCTGATCTGTCTCAGCTGCTCACCGTACCTAAACACACAAATTATCTCGAGAAAATGACTAGCAACATTTTCACTAGTACATTAGATACTGTTGCACCGATGAGATTTAAAAAGGTTAGAGAGAAAAATACTGTACCATGGTGCAACAGTACTACTCACGCTATCAAAAGAGAAACTCGTAATCTAGAAGGCAAATGGAGACAAACTCGTTTAGAGGTCTTCAGAATCGCGTCCCAAGACAGCTTGTCCCGTATAGAAAGACTCTAAAAGCAGCCAGGGCCGAGCATCTCCGCAAATTTATAGAAAATAACCAAAACAATCTAAGGTTCTTGTTTAGTACAGTGGCTAGATTAACAAATAAACAGACATCACCAGAACAAAACATTTAATTAAAGTTTAATAGTGATGACTTTATGAATTTCTTCACTGAGAAAATCGAAAGCATCAGAAATACAATTGTAAATGTACAACCTTTAACAGAGTTTTATGATTCAGCCTCAATTATCGCCCCTCAAGAACAGTTGCAGTGCTTTACAACTATAGAACAGGAAGAGCTAAATAAACTTATCAATGCGTCTAAACCAACAACATGTTTATTAGATCCAATACCCACTAAACTACTGTAAGAATTGTTACCTGTAGCAGAAGAGCCTCTTCTCAATATTATCAACTCATCTTTATCTCTAGGTCACGTCCCCCGACCGTTCAAGCTAGCAGTTATTAAGCCTCTCATTAAGAAACCATAATTAGATCTAAATGTATTAGCAAATTACGGACCCATTTCAAATCTTCCGTTTATGTCTAAAATACTAGAAAAAGTGGTATCGGCCCAACTGTGCTCCTTCTTATAAAAAAAACGCTATCTATGAAAAATTTCAGTCAGGATTCAGATCTCATCATAGCACAGAAACTGCGCTCATTAAAATTACAAACGACTTACTTCTAGCTTCTGACCAAGGCTGTATCTCAATACTAGTGTTACTTGATCTCAGTGCTGTGTTCGACACTATAGATCAGTGAATCTCAACCTTTTTTGAGTAATGGACCCCCGTCATATTTGAAACCATCCTCAAGGACCCCAGAATAAAACTGGCTCATTGTTATCATTAATGTCTTTGAAATAAATATTATTACTTGCATTTGGTCGTCACAAAGACATTAATGATTATTATAGTAAAATTTACTACTACATTAGTTGACTTTTCCTATATTTAGTCATATTGTCAGTTATATTATACATATATTATCTTCTTTTATGGGAACATGTCAAAATATACAAAAAAAATCATATTCAGATATTTTATAAGGACCCCCTAGCATTATGTCAAGGACCACTAGGGGTCCATGGACCCCTGGTTGAGAAACACTGCTATAGATCATAAAACACTCCTAGACCGACTACAAAATTATACTGGTATTCAGGGCCAGGTATTACTGTGGTTTAGGTCGTACCTATCAGACGGTCACAATTTTGTCTATCTAAAGGGGGAAAAATCTAATATAATGATAGTAAATTACGGAGTGCCGCAAGGATCAGTGTTAGGCCCTCTGCTATTTTCAATCTACATGCTGCCACTCGGCAATATTATAAGAAAACATGGAATTAGTTTCCACTGCTATGCCGATGATACTCAATTATATATTTCAACACAACCAGATGAAATCTCTAAATTATCCAATCTGACAGAGTGTGTTAAAGAAGTAAAACATTGGATGACTAGTAATTTTCTTCAATTAAATTCAGATAAGACTGAAGTATCACTTATTGGGCCAAAAACCTGTACACAAAATCTCTCAGACTACAATCTGCATTTAGAAAGATGTACTGTTACTCCATCCTTGATAGTTAAAGACCTGGGTGTTATATTAGCTAGCAACTTGTCCTTTGAAAATCATATTTCATATGTTACAAAAGCAGCCTTCTTCCACCTCAGAAACATTGCTAAGATACAGAATATGTTATCTGTTTCTGATGCAGAAAAGTTAGTTCATGCCTTCATGACGTCTCTACTAGATTACTGTAATGCATTATTAGCTGGTTGTCCTGCTTCCGCAATAAATAAGCTACAATTAGTACAAAATGCAGCTGCTAGAGTTCTTACCAGGTCAAGAAAATATGATCATATAACACCAATTTTATCATCTCTACACTGGTTACCCATTAAGTTCCGTATCAATTATAAAGTATTGCTAATGACCTATAAGGCTCTAAATGGTTTAGCTCCTGTGTACTTAACCGATCTTCTATCACCCTACAATCCTTCTCCGTCCACTAAAGGAGGGAGAGCGTTTTCACATTTGGCTCCGAAACTCTGGAATAGCCTTCCTGATAATGTTCGGGGCTCAGACTCGCTCACCCAGTTTAAATCTAGATTCAAGATGCATCTCTTTAGCCAAGCGTTCACATAATGCATTTCATGTCAGATCAATAGCACGTATCTTTGCTTAATGTTATGAACAGCAGCTATGCTAATTATTCTCTATTTGCTTTTCTGTTTTACCTCGGGACACCAGTCCCGAGGTGACTAGAGAGGACATCAGATGACCAACACTTATGAAGAGACGGCGCCAACTCCTACGAAGACCTCAGAAGATGCAATATGCACATTCCCAAATTTCTATATATCCTAATTATTGTTGATGTATTTAATTTTTCCAGGAGCTCATTGCTTCTACCTAAATTAAATGCTAACAGTGTTTGTAAATTAATTGCACAAATGATTACATTATTTGCTAACTGCATTCTTCTAATATTGTAATTTTGACATGCATTCTCAGTAAAGCTGCTTTGAAACGATATGTATTGTGAAAAGCGCTATACAAATAAATGTGAATTGAATTGAATTGAATTGTACATGGGGATGAACAAATTAACCCAACTGCTGAAGTCTCTGGAGTGATAGAAGAACAAACAAACCTGTTAAGGGTGGGGGTGGTTGAGAAACTAGCATTTGATGTGGTGTTAGGGGAAGATTTTCCTTATTTAACTGATTTGGTGGGTTCAGTATCCAAAATGTGTGCAGTAGTTACAAGGTCCCAGACCAAAGGATTGCAACCCCTTCCCAATGTTGATGCTGATCTGTTTTCTAATGCGGGGAAGGATAGAAAAAGTAAAAGACAGAAATGACAAGAGAAGCATAAGGGGAAGGATAGGGTACAAGAGAGCTTACCAAATTTTCCTGTCCTTTGGTCTGAGTTGATTAACTCTAATTGGCAGGTTCCTGATAATTTTAAGGAATTGCAAAAGGAAGATGTTACTTTGCAGCACTTGTTTGCAAAAGTGTGTGAAGTGGAAGGTAAGCCAGTAGGGGTACCAAAGTTTAGGGGGGGGACCGGTATATTTTAAAGAACAACCTTTTGTATCGGGTTGATACCAAGAGTCCTAGATTAGTGGTACCTAAAGCACTGCATCAAATGATTTTACATCTGGGACATACCATCCCTTGGTCAGGGCAATTAGGCCAACAGAAAACGTATGAGCGAGTCAGTCAACAATTTTATTGGCCAAAAATATACCAAGATGTGCAAGACTACTGTAAAACTTGTACTGAATGTCAAATGGTAGCACCTGTTCGAAGATATGATAGAAGTTATCTGCAACCTTTGCCCATTATTGGAACTCCATTTGATCGTATAGGGATGCATATAATAGGTCCCTTGGTTAAGAGTAGTTTGTGTCAGTTCTATGCTACCCGATATCCAGAGGTGTACCCCTTGTGTTCAGTTCAAGTTAAGCCCATTGTGAGATGTTTGGTTGATTTGATTTCAAGGGTTGGAGTTCCGTCTGAGATTATCACTGATCAGGAAACAAACTTTTTGGCTAAAGTGATGAAGCTATTGTATAAACATCTAGGCATTAAGAGAATCAGAACTACACCATTTCATCCTCAAACTGATGGTCTTGTCGAACGGTTTAATAGTACCTTGAAAAACATGCTTAAGAAGTTTGTCGACGAGTCTGGGAGGGATTGGGATAAATGGATTCCATTTTTTCCCTTTGATTATAGAGAGGTCCCTCAGTGTTCAACCAGTTTCTCACCTTTTGAACTTTAGAACTCTGGCTAAAGAAAATTTAGCTGCTGCCCAGTGAAGACAAAAAGTATGGTATGATACACATGCTAGAAAAAAGGAATTTTAAACCTGGACATAAAGTTCTGCTATTATTACCATCAGGTACCATCAAGTTGTTGGACAAATGGCAGGGGCCATATGTCGTAACCAGAAAACTGGGTCCAGTAACCTATGAGATTTTGTGTCCTGAAAGAAAACAGCCTAAGCAGGTCCTACATGTTAATCTCCTGAGAGAATTTAAAGAGAGGGTGTCTGATCTCAAAGGTCCTGAGGATGTCAAAGATCAAGTGATGATGGTGAGGGCCATAGTGGAGGAAGAGGATGAACCTGATAAGGAACCAGTTCGTTCATTGCTGAAGGCCCCGAATTTTATTCAAATTTGAATAACCAACAACAACAGCAACTAACTGAGGTACTTCAATCTTTTCCCTCTCTTTTCCAGGAAAGACAGGGTTGGACCGAGATCCTAACACACAACATCATCCTGAAAGACATTGCTCCCATACGTCAGAAACCCTATCGAGTTCCAGAGAAGATGGTGGAACAGTTAAAGACTGAGATTGAGACCATGTTGGAAATGGGGATTATAAAACCATCGAAAAGTGAGTGGGCAAGTCCCATACTATTGGTCCCTAAAAAGGATAGAGAATTTAGATTTTGCACTGACTTCAGAAAACTAAACAGTGTATCATGCTTCGATTCTTATCCAATGCCTCGTATTGACGAGTTGATTGAGACACTGGGTAAAGCATTCTTTATGACTACATTAGATCTGTGTAAAGGTTATTGGCAAGTGCCCCTTGATCCTTCTTGCAAGCCCTACACTGCCTTACGATCTCCCTCAGGGTTATATCAATACACTGTTATGCCTTTTGGATTACATGGAGCACCAGCCACTTTCCAAAGGTTGATGGACCGTGTACTTACGGGATGTGAGCAGTATGTAGCTGCATTCCTTGATGATGTGGTGATATATAGTGGGTCCTGGCAAGAACATCTATGGCAAACTAAAAAGCAGGTAAGATCTTTTCTTGGTTTAATTGGCTGGTACCGCCGATTTGTTCCCCACTTTGCATCAATGGCTACACCTTTGACTGATCTGACTAAAAAGAGTCCTGCTAAGTTTTGTTGGACGAATGAGTGTGAAGAAGCCTTCAATGCCCTGAAGGATTTGTTATGCAATTAACCAGTGTTACAGAGCCCTAATTTCTCTCAGAGATTTATTGTACAGGTGGATGCTTCTGATGTTGGCTTGGGAGCCGTACTGGTCCAAGGAGAGGCTCATGAGGAGAGACCAGTTCTATTTTTGAGCAAAAAACTCTTTGAAATACTCAACAATTTTGAAGGAAGGACTTGCCATCAAGTGGGCTCTGGACTCCCTGCAGTATTACTTGCTGGGGTGTGAATTCACGTTACGGACTGATCATCGTGCCCTGAAGTGGATGTAAACCATGCAGAACAGTAATTCAAGGATACTGCGCTGGTGTCTGATTCTAGAGGCCTATGTATTTACAATTGAGCACTGTCCAGGTAAGAAAAATCTTATCGCTGATTATTTGTCCTGTTTGCCAAATTTAAACCGTCCAGAGGGGAGAGCAGGGGGAAAATGTGATGTAGCACACATGGTTCAAATGAAAACACCATAGACATGTTTGGTAAGATCTTTATTTTGTTTTACTTAAAAGCAGTAACATGGAAGGTGCACATCCTATGGTGACTGCTGGTAACGTGAAACATTCAATATGGTGATGAAATCAAGAAATGTGTGAATATTAATGTGTTTTTCGTTTCTGTGTCTTACCAGTTCCTCGAAAGCCCAAAAAGGAGTAGCCCGCGAACAGGAAACCAGTTTTATGACATCCTGAAGGGGAGGAGTTACCCAATTAAGGATGTGTGGATTATAATGTCTTTTACATGTATACTTTGATGAATTATTAAAATGAATTATTATTTGATGAAAACTTCATCTTGGGTGTGACTTGTGAGGTTGAAAGTCTATGTGAAATGTGAACTGTACTGTTCAACAAATGGAGTGTTACGATTGGTCTGTTTGAAAACTAATGGAGGGGGCCAAGAGTATAAAAGAGCAGTGGAAATGTTTGAACAAAAACGACGGGTGTTTGTTGGAACAGTAGCCAAACATTTAGTCTTTTCTTTTGTTTTTTTTTTTTGTGTTATGTGTTGAGTTGTACTTTAAATAGTTTTATTTATTTATTTATTTATTTTTGTATTTTCTTGTGTTAAACTTGTCCATTTATTGGATATGTTGCCTTGGCTTCTGCTATGTCCCGAAAATAAAAAGAACTTTCCTTGGTATTTTTCTGGAGTTTTGCTACTTCTTCTGCTGTCAGTTAGCCACTGCGTTGACCGTCTTATCACATTTCAAATCATTGGTTCAGAGCACTGCCAAAATCACATGATTTCAGTAAACGAGGCTTGGTTACATCATAAGCGTTTAGAAACTTCAATAGTTCACGTGACTTTGGCAGTTTGATACGCGATCCGATTCAAAACAAATGATTCGTAAAGATTTGAAGCTTCATGAAGCAGTGTTTTGAAATTGCCCTTCCCTAGTTATTGTGGAATAAAGTCACTATTTTGTTATTTTTGGTGCACAAAAACTATTCTTGTCACTCTATGATATTAAGGTTGAACAACTATTGTCACATGAACTGTTTTAAAAATGTTTTTAAAAGCTTTCTGGGCATTGAAAAAGGGAGTGTTATTGCTATCTATGCAGGCCTCACTAAGCCATTAGATTTGATCAATTATCTTAATTTGTGTTCTGAAGATCATTGAAGGTCTTACAGATGTGGAACGACATGAGGGTGAATAACAAATGACATAATTTTCATTTTTGGGTGTTATGTCCCCCTTTTGTCTAGGGGTGACGGGAGAGTAACATATAGGGCCCTATCTTGCACCCAGCGCAATTGACTTTGTACACCGACGCATGTGTCATTCCTATTTTCCACCCGCGCAAAGCGCGCTTTTCCCTCCACAGAAGCACGTCGCTAAAGTAGTGAATGAACTTGCGCTCCCTGGGCGGTTCAGCGCAAAAAAGGAGGCGTGTTCCGGCGCAAACAATCCCTGGTGCTATTTTGCTGTTCCATTAAACACTTGTGCCACTGACCAGAAAAAACCTAGTCTAAAGTCAGTGGCGCGTTGCGCGTTGTTCATTATGCTATTTTAAGGGCGCATGCTTGACCATAATGTATAGCGTGCACAACGTGCATACACTTTGCTCATGTAATCTACACAAATGCAACAGTTATTTTTGCAAATCATAAATTGTTACACTAAAAAAATATTAACACATGAGATGACGGAAATCATTGTGGTGTGCCACGAAGATGTGAAAAAACCTGTTTAACCGACGCTATTTTGGGTGGGTTTCTCCCATCCCCATACAACACAACTTCTCTGTCTTTCACTGCTCTTACAAGAACATCAGTCTCCTCGGCTGTGAACCGCTCCTGGCGTGCGCCTGGTAAATACGCCATAATAATAGCAATCCATAATGGAACTTGCGCACCTGCTTTTAAAGGGAATGTTGGATGACGCTCTGATTGGTTTATTTCACGTTACGCCCAAACCACACTTATGAATAATGAAGCTACTTCAGACCAACCCATTTTAGATTTGCGCCGGGCGCAAGAGCCATTTATCCCGCTGGGAAAATAGCAACAGCGCCGAGACCCGCCCACAAAGTTACTTGCGCTTCGCGCTTTGACACTTGCGTTTCAGATCGTTAAAATAGGGCCCATAGAAATAAAAATTAATGAAAACGTATCCCTTCAAAAAACAGGGCCAAAAAACGAGAAAGTGTTGGTTCTGTCAGTACTCCTAGAACTCACACAAACACAGATTAAATCTTCAAGGTTTTATTCAAAGTAAAGTCTCTTATAACAATTAAGAAAAACAATAGAGAGAACTCAAAGTAGTAATGATAAATAATGAGAAGATGCTTCTAGCTTCAGGAGAGGGTTAAAGTAATAAACAAAAGGAGTAAGCTACCTGGGAGTAAAGGAGTCTAAATAACCTACCAAACAAAAACATCAAAAAACAACAAATCTCTTACCTGACTACCTTACTAACCAAAAACAGGAGAAAAGGGGGGTTAGTAAAAACAAAAGGCACCCACCTCCCCTAAATTACACACTTAGATGTCATTACAGCATATACAACAGGCTTTCTTGAAGAAGCTTTCACTACTACATTCAACAAAAGGTCTGGGAAGGCAGACAGACCATGCTCTCTCTGGTGAACAGCCAGTTCCCTCTGTGCAAGCTCCTCTCCGTAACTCTAAGAAGGAACAGGTGTCATCAATTAGGCTCCTGCAAGAGGACAGGGAGGAACAGAGGAAAATGGAAAAACTACACTTCCCAGCAAGTTGTTGGGCATCAGGGAAACACAGTCACATACGCATATTCACAAAATTAACAACAGTGAATACATCCTGGGACGTAACATTGGGTAAACTAACCCTTTAATGAGAGGCTTTGTGAGCATGGAAACGTGAAAATTCTAACTAACTTAAACCCCTGATTTGCCATTGTGTTCAAGAGATCAGCTAACATGCCTGATTGGCTACATTGCTCACTGCTGCAAAATCATGTTGTAAATAGAAACATTTGACATTCTCCAGAGCGCAAACACAAATCTGTTTTGTCAGTATGATATTGTTACAGCATCAACTGAGGGTGCTCTTGCTTGCATTGTAGTGCATTGCATTGTTTTAAACCTCAAACATTTCATTTAAACATTCTTCACTAACAGTTATTCAGTTATTTGTAATAGGCTCTGTCATTGTAAAAAAAATAATAATAATTCAAAGTAGTTTCATTGTAGCTAGCTACTTTTTGATAGTAACTTGCAGTGTAGCTCAAAGTGTAGCTACAGTGTAGCTACCCTTTTTCAGAAGGGTAGCTTGACTGTAGTTTAATTACTTTAATTTTTGAGTAGCTTGTAGCTTGTCAAACTATTTTCAGTAGCTTCCCCAACACTGTTGATTGTTTTGTTTATGAACTTGTCTCCTCAAGTCTCCTTCAGTTTGATCGCTGCTCCACTCAATTCTATGCTAAAGAAGGGAAACAACAAGCTGGTTTGCTCCGCTGCCGCTTCAGATGCATTCCGCAGACTAAAGGATCTGTTCACTTCAGCCCCTATTCTGCACCATCCAGACCCTAAACGAGAGTTCATCGTAGAAGTCGGCGCTTCTAGTACCGGTATCGGTACCATCCTCTCCCAATGTCAGGGCAATCCAGCCATACTATACCCTTGCGCCTTCTATTCTCGTAAACTCACACCCTCCGAGCAGAACTATGATGTCGGCGATCGAGAACTCCTGGACATGTAGGCCGCCCTGGAGCAGTGGCGGCACTGGTTGGATCCATTCACTGTTCTCACGGATCATCGCAACCTGGAATATTTATGCTCTGCCAAATGTCTCAATCACCGTCAAGCCAGGTGGGCTTTGTTTTTCACACATTTTCAGTTCACGGTTACCTATCAACCGGGGTCTAAAAACACTAAAGCTGATGCTCTCTCACGCCAGTTCGAATCCAGCTCTGCACCATTGTCCAACGAACCCATTTTACCATCCTCAATTATTCTTGCACCTGTCCAGTGGGACATAATGACCAGCCGACTGCCCAGCCGATCGCACCTATGTACCTCCTCCTCTTCGTCAAAGGGTCATCCAATGGGTACACACCTCACCCAGCGCAGGACATCAGGGAATCACTGCCACCATCCAACTGGTCAGCAATCACTTTTGGTGGTCTTCATTGCAAACTGACATCATTACGTATGTGCATAACTGCTCCATCTGTCAAGCCACGAAATCATCCCGTCAGCTACCAGCAGGACTCTTACAGCCACTACCCATAACCGATCTCCCCAATTCTCAGGGTCATACAACAATACTCACAGTCATAGATCGTTTTTCCAAAGCCTGTCAATTCATAGCACTACCCAAGTTACCGACAGCCTTAGAAACTGCAGAACATCTCTGCAACTTCGTGTTTCGTTTCTATGGCCTTCCCGAAGGCATCTTTTCGGACAGAGGACCACAGTTTACATCACATCTGTGGACAGCATTCTTCCAAAGGCTGAATGTGAATGTAAGTCTAACCTCCGAGTACCATCCACAGGCCAACGGACAGGCTGATAAACAGAAACAGGAAGTCATCCGATATCTTCACTCCTATTGCCATCAGAATCAGTCAGATTGGAGTCGGTACCTGTTCTGGGTAGAATACACTCAAAATTCCCTTGTGAAACCAGCCACAGGGCTTACACCTTTTAAGTGCATCCTGGGTTATCAACTGCCACTTTTCCCCTGGTCTGGTGAACCTACAGATCTCCCTGCATTGAATCAATGGCTTCAGTGGCTAAGTGAACAGGTCTGGAACGGGGCCCATGTACAGCTTCAACGAGCTGTTCGGCGACAAAAGGAACAAGCCGATCATTCCAGACGTCCTCATCCCGGTTATCGCTCTGGAAAAATGGTCTGGCTATCCACTCGGGACTTACGTCTTCGGCTCCCCTGTAAAAAGCTCAGCCCCAGGTACGTTGGTCCATTCAATGTCATTCGTCAAATAACCCCAGTATCATATCGCTTAGCTCTACCTCCAGAATACCGTATCCCACCCATTTTCCCATGTGTCTCTGCTTAAGCCCACAGGTGGTCCGATTGGAGGGGAGGGCCTAGATGAGACCGGTGACCAGAGACCTCCTCCCCTCATCGTGGAAGGCGAGGAGGCTTACCAAGTTCATGAGCTCATGGATACCTGACGCCGGGGCGGTCGTCTACAATATCTCGTTGACTGGGAGGGATTTGGCCTGGAGGAGCGGTCGATGCCAACGAAATCCTAGATCCAAATCTCATCACCAAGTTCCATAGGACCCATCTGGCGCGTCCGGCCCCTCATTCTCGTGGAAGACCCCGGCGTCGCCCGCCTCCTCGCTTCAGGAGCTGTTCGCAGGGAGGGGGCTCTGTCACAAATATGGTCTCTGTGGCTCCCTGTGATCGCCCCCTGAGGGCACCCTCGCCGGAATACTAACTCACGCTGGACTACATTACCCATATTCCCCACCCGGACTGATTACACATGCACCTAATCCATATCATCCTGGACTATTTAAGACACTCACACCATCGTGAAGTCTTGTTCTGCCTAGTCTGACATTTCTGAGCGTTATCTACCTTGTATTGATTCCCCGTGTATGTCCCTGGACTGTTTGTTACCTCTGTGTTCTGCTCGCTGCCTGCCTTGTGATTCTATTGCCTGTTCTTTGAATTCTCCTGTCTTGTCTGCCGCCCGTCCTGACTGCTTGCCTGGTACTGATTCTGATTACGTCTTGCCTCTGACATTGTATCTGCTGTTATCTGACCCTTGCCTGTACGACTACGATTACTGTTTAATAAAAGCTGCACATGGATCTCTCTCCGAGTCTCCCGCTTCGTTACAAACATGAAAAAACGTAAGGAGAACTACCTGAAAAAGCATCATAAAAATAGGTAATGAATAGAAAAAAATCTGCTTCAATAACTTACTCTTTCCTGCCATGATCTGAAATAAACTTAAGGAGTTCAGAGTTAGCGGATACTGTTTCGTTTGAACCATTACTGTAGGGTTCGTTAAAGTTTTGTTCTTCACTTTGCCTTTGTTACTTGGCATGGGAATATCTGTCCACACCTGTGATTGACTATGCTAACATTTCCGTTAGAGAATAAAGTAAAAACTGTATATATACATGAGCTCTGCACTTGTGAATGTTGGGGAGTGTTTGACAGATGGATTTCTTCTACAGGTTAGTTGATTTTATATTTTCAGTGACTGTGGAAGCATGTGAGGACAAAGATAATAAAACAGCAACATAATCTTTAAGTAATCTTACAAAAAGGAAAACAAAATTGCATGTATTATCTTCACCACATCCCTACCTATCCAAATCCAAGAGGAAAAAGATGGCAGTCATTGAAATCCTACAGCACCATGGACAGTACCTACAGGCAGCACTTCATGATCCTTCAGGCGTTTTCCCTTTTTGTCACATGCCTTAAATGTTTTATACTGTATGAGTGAATGCTGAAGAATGGCTCCTACTCTGAATAATGTTATTACATTCAGCCTCAAAACAATGAATGGTGATATCATGAATAAACAAATGTTCCTTGACCTTTTTCCAATGAAGAAAGATATATGCTTTCATTTTTAAACACCAGAAAAACACACTATTACTAGAGTTTCTATGTATGTTACATAACCAACCATGTGGCATTTTTTAAAAATTTATATTAATATTTTGTAATCACAAACTATAGTGACTTGGACACATGCAATGGAGACAATAATTGTACATAAGTTGGACAAGGCTTTATTTGGCATTTCACAGTAGCCTACAATATATATTGTCATCTATAATCTTTATTATAAAAATACATTTTAGCTCAGCATAATGTTGACAATATTACACAAAGATACATTTTACTCACCTCTTTGAATATTACAGTAATCTCTTGTTGAATATAAGTTTGACATCCCCCCCCCCCATTTTTGTTATTTTAGTTGATTTGGTTTTTGTATCTAAGCATGTTTAAGTACAGACACCACTACTGATGAGTGTTGTAACACCGTCAGTTCACCCAGTTAAAGACAATAACAGGATGAAATCACAATCATGGTCTATCTAAGGACCACAGATGTCCTGAGATAACATAATATAGGCCTTTATAACAACATAATATAGAAACACCCACACAATCTTTTCATTTGCATGCTAAAAATCTAGAAATATCATGGCTGAGCAGACTGGGAGGGTCGTAAGACTTAATATGTGGCTACTTCTACTGGATTCACAAAAAATGCCCAACATGAGACAATAGATTTGACTTAATTGGGTGACTACTGAATAGCCAGAGCCTTTTTATTTGCTCTTTGAACTGAAATGCCTCCAGAAGTGACAGTCGGTTCTCTGTATAGATTATCTGACTGTTGGAATCCTTGAATATTTGAATGTCATTGGGGGAGGTCATCTGTGGCTTGAGGAGGGGGCTGGTCAACAGGGGTTCATACATGCCTCTGCAATGGAGCAAGTGGAGACTTGAATTAATATTGGTGGCCAAAGGGCCCTTTTTGAGGCCCCAGGGCCATCTGTACACCAGTTTAAATGGTAAAGTCCAATTTGAACACCCCCCCATATTGAGCTAAAATGGAAGAGCCTCTTTTGCAGTGTTTGCTGGGAAGAAGAAGTAGCTACAGTCGGGATAGGGACTTTGGAGAGAGCAGTCTGAAAAGGTAAGAGGAGCTGTGTTCTCCAATGGCCCAGGCCACTAATGGATGGATGGATGGGCCCATTGGAATGTTCATTGACCTAATGCATGCCTGTATATGGATTTTTACAAGTCTTGCATGGTGTCTGTATAGGGTGAGAATAGATATCATGGTTAGCATGAACAAGGAAATATGAAGGGAGCTGCTAGGGGGAGCTATACCAGGGAAGACAGCAGCTGGCTGAAAGTGATCCACTCCAAATGGGCTGTAGATGTTTTAAAATACTCACATTGGTTGGGAAAACACAGGAAGATGTTGAATTGTTGTGCTTTGACTTGTTAAAGATGGTCAGCAATTGTTCTGCCCTGATCCCTTGGCTGCTTGTCCAAGGGAAGTGGCCAATTTGACAGACAGGCAATGCTGTAGAAAAGAAAGAGAGGAAACATGATGGTCCCTGAAGAATTAAACACACTTAAATGTACTATAAGCTTGTAAATCATATATATTATTGTGTATTTATGTGATTTTTACAAGATAATTTTGACATATTAGCTTCTGTGAGTGAACTGATGGAGAGCTTTAAAGATGGCTGCTCCTTGGAGTGGTGAGTGCTATTGGGACGACTTACTTCCTGACTCATTCGACACTCTGCATCGTTTATCACTGTGCTGAAGCATATAAAATAAATAGTTTAAATAAAACTGCATGAAAAATAGTAACTAATAATAAGAGTTAGGGTTAGTATTGTGAACTTGGAGAAACCTTTAGGAGATCATTTTCCAGTCTTAACTAAGTGAGTGTGGAGTGTCAACACTCTGACATGAACTGTTTTTTCTAGTTAAGCATGGAGAATGGCACTAGTTAAGCACACAGTATGGACTAGTCTCAGATTAGTGTTAGCAGAGAGTCATCAGGACCCTTGTCTATGTTCTGATATGGACTAGTTAAGGCAGCACAGTTTTTTTTTATTTTTATTAGTTATCTATCTATCTATCTATCTATCTATCTATCTATCTATCTATCTATCTATCTATCTATCTATCTATCTATCTATCTATCTATCTATCTATATATATATATATAAAACATCTTTTGATTTTATGTGTCTGTCTTGTTGTAAATGGAGGGAAGTTATAGTATATTTAAGTGAGTAAAAGTTAATATAAATATAAATGATTAATATATAGTTAATATCAATTAACCTAATTATATTTGTTTACACAAGTTAAGGCATAAAGATGAATTGAAAGGGTTAAATACTCAAAAGTGATTATTATATTAATCAATAATCATTCATCTTTTGATTGTATTTGTGCATGTCTTGTTAGAAATGGAGGGAAGTTGTGTCATATTTAAATAAGTGAGTTATTCAATTAATATAATGAACCTAATCATATTTGTTTTACAATAGATAAGGGATAAAGATGAATTGAAAGGGTTAAATACTTCAAAGTGATCATCATATTAATCAATAATCATTCATCTTTTGATTTTATGTGTGTCTGTCCTGTTGGAAATGGAGGGAAGTTGTGTCATAAGTAAATGAGTTATTCAGTTAATATAAATGAACCTAATCATATTTGGTAAGATGAACTGAAAGGGTTAAATACTGAAAGAATAGAAAGGATGGAGAATGGAGGATGTAGCAGGTGCAACTTTGTTAGTCATATCCTAAAACCATCCAGCATTTAAAGAGTTAAATTTTAGGCCTCACATGGAGTCATCACAGTCAATGACACCCTTTCACTTTGTCACTGTCTGGTGTTTTTATCAGAAATCTGAAAATGTCAATTACTGCCCCCTCTGGATGGATCAGGAACAAGGGTCTGTGTTTCCAGTGGAAAAAATTTAAACGGTAAACATGCTCTTATTTAGAGTTGCATCCGCTTTTTTGCTTAATCCTCGAAGTACAATACCATCACAGTCAACAGTTTGACACTCCACAAATTTTAACCTCTAAAGGCAGCTGCACATCATAATTCTGCAGTGAAGTTTTCAGCTCTTTTCTCTCATAAACTACTACTAAATTTTGTCCCATACACTTGTAAATCCAGCAAGTGTAAATGTTAAAGTTTTCTGTTTGACTATAGTTTTTCAACTGAGTAGATGAATTTTGACAAAGCTTCATACTGCATCATGCAGTGTCCTTATTGTGACACTGCATGTCCTTTTTAACAAAAATTAACTTTTATATTTTTATAGTTCTCTTTACTACAGCCATACTTCTGTACAGTTATGCCATAATATTCTTTGGAAGTCATATTATTTAATGAGCCATAATGTACTTTGACATCAAAAACATTGATATCTTGTGGATATGTCACTGTTTAATTGCTCTAATTAGTAGGTCAGACATTTACTTGCACTGTCAACATCGTCACCTCAAAGGATGTTAGATTTTATAACTTACCGTTTATGTTTCTGCAGAATTGTTATGCCATAATATTCTTTTGAAAAGTCATATTCTTTAATGAGTCATAAAGTGACATAAAACATTGATTGAACCTTTAGAACTGATACTACGTCTTGCTTTCATAGCAGAGCTCAGATTGAATTTCTTGCCAACAAGAAAACTTACCAACATTTTCACTAATCCATCCCAAATTTTTTCCCAAAATATTGTGATATTTTGCTTCCATATTAGTGTGCGCTTTTTGAGTTTTAACAAAAATATTTTTTTATATTTTTATGACCATACTATTTAGCTTTTGTAGAATTATGACATAATATTCCTGTGAATATCATGTACTCTGAGATCTGATAACTTGTCACTGTTTAACTGCTTTAATTACAAGTCTCAGCAGTAACCCAGCTAACAAAATGCATTCTAATAACCTTTTGCTAACATTCTTAAGTTATGAAAACATTATTTCTGAATGTTCTCTGAAACGTCTTGTTTTTAAATTGAATTAAATTTTATTGAACGTTAAGGAAACATTTCATATTAACATTCTGCGAACATTATTGGAATGCTACTTTTGAATGTTCTCTAAATAATATTTAAAAAATGCTGAGCATCCATCTTAAATGTTTCAGGCAAAAAATTCCATGAACAATGTATAATTAATGGTTTTGTGCTAATATTTTAAAACATTATTATTAAAGACTATATAACTTTGAATGAACATTCTATTAAAAGGGACGTATCATAAAAATCTGACTTTTTCCATGTTTAATCCTTAACCTTGAGGCTTATTTGGGGTCCTAGTGACAGGGCTCTCAAGTTTTGAACTGAGTTCAGAGTGAGATTTCGGCGGCGACGGGGGTTTGGGTGGGGACGGGGGTCTGATATGAAAAATGACACATTCGTACAAATAAAAAAATATTTATTTAATTCAGCATTTTTGTGTGTATGTGAGTGAGTGAGTGAGTGAGTGAGTGTGAGAGATAGATAATGGTAATATAATCATACACATTATATTGTTGTTTTTCCTCAACATTGTAATGTGAAACAATATAAACATGGTAACCATATTCCGACTCTAGTGTACCTTATATGTACGTTACGTTCGGCACGATAACTGGCGCACTCTGCTTTACTAGTGTTTTTTCCCGCTCGCTGCTTGAGCCTATAATGCTTTTGTTCTTTAGACCTATATTTTTTGTTTACACATATTGTTTAATGTTTTAAACTGAATGAAAACCTTAAGATAAAACACAAACTTGTTGTGTATATTACCTAATCATAAGTTTTTTCAGAAATGGTGACGACAACTTGAATAAAAAATAAAAATAAAAAAACGTCTCTCATTTTCTCAAAATAATCGTAATTTAAAGCTGCTGTCCGCGATTTTTGGCCCTCTAGTGGTTAATAAACAGAACTGCATGCGTCTTGCGGAGGAACATTCTAGCCGGAGCTACTTTTCTCCGTGTATGTCTCATGGTATGTCTATGGCGAGTCACGAAGTTACATACTCTGCGGCGAGTCCTACCAGTCCGGTCTGAAATAGTCCGAATATAAACACTTATTATAAGTGTACCATAATGATTCAGGATAAGACAGAAACATGGTTTGGAAAATGGATTCATGTTGTATATTCTCATTATATATATTTTGTACATTTCTAACACAAAAAAGTTGCGGACTGCAGCTTTAAATACACGAATATTCATTTTTTTACTAGCCCAAATATTCGAATACAATATTTTGGAAAAATGCCCATCACTACTAGCCAGGCAAGTTCACGTAAAAGTACTCTGGACAAACTGTTAACTAACCTACAGCTGCCTGGACACAAATATTCCCCAGCAATTTGATGAGATGACTTACACTTCGGTAAATTTGGTTTTATATTTGCACATTCGGCCATCCGTATTCAATAGCCTTGTTAATCACACTACATTGGACATTCAGTGGACATTCACAAGTAAATATGCCATTAAAACAATACTTGCCTATTTTGATCGACTGTGAAAAATGTTGTAAGTTGACAATCATTGGGTCATGTCGCTGCTTAAAATTCACAAACATTAATTTTTTGCACATTTATTGGAAAGTCTGAATTTATCAGAAGTCTGAATGTATGAATATAAAACCAATTTTACCCAAGTATGGTTTACTGTACTCATAGGATATGGTCCCACATCGATCACGATCAGTCTGTAGCCAGATGTGAATCAATGTGACTGACAGATGTCCTCCTCTGTAGCTAACTACTTCAGCGAGCATCTGAATCAGTGCGCGAGCCCGTGAATCACAGAATGTGTCGTTGGAATCAGAACATAAATATTTTTGTGGCGGGAATATCTAAATCTTACCCGGATACAGTAATTCTATTTTCTGATTGGCTGTTCGGTAGCTATATTTTTTTTTATTAGATTAAATGGTGCGTGGCAGGGCCTTCTGAACTCTATGGGGAACTAGCTTGATTCCTCTAATAGCGGCGCAACTTGTGCGTTATCCTGGAGATTTCTCTGCGTGAGAAATACAAGGTTTGGCGTGTGAGCGTGTGAACGGGTTGAAATGCGTGAGACTTGAGAGCCCTGTAGTGTAGTTTTGACATGCCCTGACATTTGTTGTTTATACAACATCAGATGTTGTTTATAAACATATTAGGGGTGTGACGAGACGGGTATCTCACAAGACGAGACAGGTTCGAGATTAAGACAAGACGAGACAAGATTTTTACACACTATTTTTAAGAAATCCTCAATGGCGAAATACATATTCTGCAGGTGTATTTGAAATGTTTTAACTAATCATCTTATAATGAATGTGATTCAGTTCTACTTTCTGAGTATGAATTATCATATGCAGTAAAAGACAACAATACTCAAGTAATGTAAAAGGTTTTGCTACTAACTCAACTGACTGACTTCTCTTCTGTATGATTTCAGTCTCTTCAGACCTTACTGTACATGATTTATGAGCTTCTACAACTTTTGACCTCCTAACTGAACTACTTTCCACAAACTTATCAAATAAATGAAACAGTATAAATAAAAATGGTAACACTTTACGATAAGGTCTCATTTATTAACATTAATGTATTAACCAAAATCAACCAACAATGAGCAATATATTTGCTACAGTATTTATTAATCTTTGTTTACCGGTATGTTAGTTAATAAAAATAGTCATTCATTGTAAGTTGATGATAGTTCACAGTGCATTAACTAATGTTAACAAATGAAACCTTATTGTTTGTGCTTAATAAGATTAAGAGAAAACTGTTATTCATTTTTATAGTAACACTTTACAATGCAACCATAATCGCACTCTCAATATTCAAAGTGCAAATAAGACCAAATTTGTCTTTGATACAGAGCTAAGAGATGGTTACAACTACACTGCCCAGCCTAAAATAGCTTTCATATTGAGAGATATCTGTATTAATCAGGGAGCCGCTTTAAAAATGTGGTGTATTGAAATCGCGTTTTAATGCGCGCGCGCGTTTACTGTCACTTTCAGCGATCGCGCGAACTCTGTGAATATGGATCGGCGGCGACCGTTATCCAACTGAATTAAATGTTGTTTTTTTTTTATTAAAACACAAAGCAAAACGACAGTGGAGGCATAATGTAAACGTAGCGGTGGCATATTATTTCCTAATCATCCTAACACTCTGTCATGGCAACATCACGAGACTACTTATCTCGTCACACCCCTAAAACATATTAATGACAAAAGTCTCATTACACTGTATTCAACATTACACTGTATTACACTGTATGCTACAATAATATGTGAGCAACAAGTATGTACATGTTTGTATTTTTAAGAGAAATATGTATATGTGTGGTTTTTGAAAAAAACAAAACAAAACAAAAAAATAAACAATATAAGTCACTGAAATAAGGCCTCAAAAAACACATACAAAATATTTCTTCACAAGACTTTTGGGAACTGTATATTTTAGCCTAGAGTTTTTGCTTCAAAGTGATGTTAAAATCATTCTGCCTACTCAGACACATAAAGCAATGTATTGATTTTAAATTTCTTAGACACTTTTTGTTTAGGGAGCCCATATGCGAAGAGGCGTGAATCTTCACGAATAATACTGTGATCCACACCTGAGGAGATTAAGACCCTGCCCCTAATGAGCCGCATAATGAGCCATTAGGTCAGAAATATGATTGAGTCAACTAAGATTGAATGCAATGACAAAAGAAATATATCAATTTTTGATTGTTGTTTATTTAAAATATGGTTAACTATATAAATGAGAGTCAAAGACACATTTTGAGTACATAGTTATACCTGGAAATAAATCATGTTCAAAGATATATGTGAACATCACTTACCTGGCATTTGGTGTTTCTGCACATGAGGAAAAAAAAAAGGAACACTTTCCTTTTTCCAATCAGTGATCTCAGTATCATATGCATGCAGTTCAATGTGTGCCAATATCTGGTCATTATGATCCTCAAATCTGTGAGGAAAAAAAACCCATCCTGATAACAGTATAATTGCATTTATTTGATAAAAAATACAGAAAAAAACAGCAATACTGAAATATTTTTACAAATTAAATTAATGGTTTTCTATGTCAATATAATTTAAAATATAATTTATTTCAGTGATGCAAAGATTTCATCATTCCTTGCAAACGAAAGCTTCATTGATGTGGCACTATCTGTCCAAAACAGGCCAAATAAATATTGTCTAAACATTCATATTGCTATGACATTTTATGAATCATTCACACAGAGACACAGAACATGCAGGATTCATATTTAAACAGTCGTTCTGCGGCTTAATATTGATTAAAGAATTCAAGAATTTAGGAATAAAAAAACTTGCCATTCACAATCCTTGGCTTGATCAAGTTGATCTCAAGTTGATCGTCGAAATGAAAGTGAAACCAGTCATGCTCTTCCTCTGATGTAAATCCTTTTAGATTATACATGAAACTGACTAAGCTTGATGCGTTGAACTCTCTGTTGCATGTATCGCCTCAGAATTTGCATTTGAATAGAGCGTGCGCTATGGACGTGGCCGCATTTGTGGATAATGAGCTGACTCACAAACGACTGACATCTCTCTCTTTTCAAACAGATTACATAAACAGAGAATATTTGTTTATCGGAGAAAAACCGAGGTGGTATTGCAGGCGTGACAGCCGACTCGAGGGTGTTAGGTGCTATACTCGGGTCCCTGGTGCATCTACCAATCGAGAAAACATGAAAAAGGACAACCCAGTAACTTTGTTTTGGTAAGCCTTTCTCTGCAAGCATGTGAAAAAAACGAGACGCTCAGATTTCGCTCCCCTGTCCTGCAGAGACCTGTACTTGTTGGCCGGGAGCAGCAGCTCATTTGCATTTAAAGGGACAAACACAAAAACTGTATGTTTTTGTTCACACTCAAATAGGGGCAAATTTGACAAGCTATAATAAATGATCTGTGGGGTATTTTTAGCTGAAACTTCAGACACATTCTGGGGACACCAGAGACGTATATTACATCTTATGAAAAGGCATAATAGGTCCCCTTTAACATTACTGGAAGAACATTGTTCATAACTTTGAGAGAACCTTGCCAGAACGTTAGCTAAAGTGTTCCTTGTTAGAATTTGTGAAATTGAATATTATATTTACAAAAACATGTCATTCTCACTGATACTATCAAGATTATCACTAGTCAATCTTGCAATTCCAACTAATAACTGACCTGAAACTTGTATGCCTTTACCCCTCTGTTCTGCTGCAGGTACTTGGAAGGAAAAAACAAGATTTTTGAGTCATCCTGAAACCTGAAACCTCCATTTGAGTCATCCTGAAACCTAAAAGTTAATTTTCCTGTCTTAACTGGATAGAGGTGACACTCATTCTCTGATAAACAATGTGACCTTTTCCTCCAATCATACAATGCATATTAATTTCTTAGCTATTTAATGTAATCTGCCGGCACTCTGTTTACAAAATGATCCCACACAAAGCCCAGTTGACAGTCACAACACACATCTGTCATGAACTTGACTCTTTTACAGCTGTTCAGTGGCAGCTGACATGCACAGTTGCCTGACAGCCTCTCCTTTCAGCGTTTATTCATTCTTTGTCTATGCTTTAGTGGGGTTTTTCTCACTTAACCAGATAAGCCACAACAGGATATACCTTCTTCCTAAATTTTTACACACACAGCCTCATTCATGGAACACGATCTGAATGAATAAAACTTTCTTATGTAATTGCTGCATTCAATTAAATGTAAGAATTGTTTTATAATCTACTGTATGCAGAAATTCATGACTGAGGCCTATTAACTGTTTTTCCACATACACATAGTATACTTTTTGACTCATGCAATAGTATTAGAATAGTCAATGTCGGAATTTCCAATTTGTGTGTGTGTTCTTCAGAAAAAGGCGGAAAAGCTGCATGCTTTTCTTTTTTTTTCTTTTTTTTCTTTTTTTCCCTCTTCTAAACCAAACAGCATTGCTTTGGTATGAGTCACTTCCACACCTACATGCCCTTTTTTGACAAAGAGGGAGGGGCTGTTTCTCAGACCGGACAGTGAAATGGTGGCTGCTTGTACAAAAACAGCAGCAGCACCATTAGGAACTGAACAGCTGCAGACGCATTTAAAGGTAAGATTTGTAGCTTAGAACATTCTCCTGCTTAAATATGTATCATGTGACATGTGTATGGAATAATATTGCTGCTTCATGTACCGAATGTGTTTAGCTGTTCATCTAACCTCCCTCTGAAGCTAATTATGTTAGCCTGTTTACAAGCCATACTGCCATTCATTCAGTCTAGATATCTATTTTAGTGACTGACAAAGATATTCTGCATGTTATACAAGAAAGTCTGTTTCATTTAAAAAATCTTTTCGTTTATAGCAGGGATGGGCAACTCCAGTCCTGGAGGGCCAGTGTCCTGCAGAGTTTATCTCCATCCCTGATAAAAACGCACTTGCCTATAACTTTCTACTAATCCTACAGACCTTGATTAGCTGGTTCAGGTGTGTTTGATTAGGGTTGAAGCTAAACTCTGCTGGGCATGTGGCCCTCCAGGACTGAAGTTGCCCATCCCTGGATTATAGTAAGAAAACATGAATAAAATCACAAACATGACATCATTCATTATGCCATGTGGTTTGATGAGTATGTCAAGCTCAACATGCTTATCAACTGTATTGCAGCAACCTTTTATGGTCATGGAAAGACAAATATAGCTTTATTTCAAAACCTACTGTTTAGATAAACAGTTGCCTTTTAATGTAGAACTTAACAGTCATTGAACCTCACAAGAGATCAGTTTGGGATGCTCTTCATAGGCAGCAACTCAAATAAAAGCATAAGAAACTCTAATCAAAATTGATTCCAGTAGAGATTGATGTTAGTATGTTGCTAATCTTCCAGCCTAATGCATTTTTGCATTGAACTATTTGATAGTTTTCAGTATTGAATGAAATGAAAGGTTAAATTTAAATTTAAAATATAAATTTATACTCAAACAGAAAGGAATTCCACAAAGCATCTCTCTGTTTTGGCACTTCAAGTTCAGTTTCAAAATAGAGAAATGTGTTGTGGAATTGCACTCTGTAAAGTATACACACAACGTTGAAGGTTTTCAAGCAAAGTAGTTGCACTATTTTTTGCCAAAAAAGTTGGCGTGCCAACGCAATCCAATAAAAGTGCCGATAGGAGTGGAGAGTTCTGCGTTAATGCACACATTAAAGAACACAGACACAGTCGGATCATTTAAATAATGACAACTCAGTCAATCAAGAGCAACGCAAATGCACGTAGGGTCGCAAAAAAGCAGAGCCAATGATAATCAGGTGCGTGTGATCTAACAACTTAGGTGCAAAGGGGCTTAAGACATGCCACAAATACCAGTAAATTGACTAGTGCAAGCCTTAGTAAATCTCATTGCATTATTTATTTAAAGTATTAGTTCACTTTCAAATGAAAATTGCCCCACGATTTACTCACCCTCTAGCCATCCTAGGTGTATATGACTTTCTTCTTACTGATGATCACAATCGGAGTTATATTAATAAATATCCTGACGCATCCGATGTGAAGTGATGCATTTGTGTTCGAAAAAATTCCTATTTAAGTTATTAAGTAAAATATCTAGCTTCTGCCTGACCGCCTTCCGTATTCAACTTACGAAGAAAGTGTAATGCCCCTCGCAGGTCAAAAAGCTTACACTACGTCCAATGCCTTCTGTATTCAACTTACGGAAAAAGCGTAATTGATGCATCATCAGTTATGCTTTTTATGTATGTTGAATACAGAAGGCGGTCTGGTGGAAGCTAGATATTACTTTATAACTTGTTAAATATGGATATGTTTCTTTCACAAACATATCACTTCACTTTAGAAGGCCTCCCCAGGAGCCGTGTGGATTACGTTTATGATGGATGGATGCACTTTTTTGAGCTTCAAACTCGTTGGTTCTGTTCACTGCCATTATAAATCTTGGATGCGTCAGGATATTTATTAATATAACTCTGATTATGTTCATCAGAAAGAAGAAAGTCATATACACCTGTGGCTTGAGGGTGAGGAAAGATTGGGCTAATTTTCATTTTAAAGTGAATTAATCCTTTAAATAATCTCCTCACATAAATATTGCATGTAAAAGGCAAACTCCTACAAATGCACATGCAATAAGGTCAGCTGCAAAAATAACTGTCCACACCTTTTCGTCGCTAATTCTTTAGTAAGTCCTTAAAGTTTTTTTGTTTTGTTTTTTACAGCAAAGAAGGGTTTGCGTTGGCGCAAGCTGTTATTAAATCTGAATTTAAATCTGTATTCAAGGATGCATGCCAGTCTTAAACTTCAATGTTTTTCAGGACAGAAATACTGACATTTTTATACTGTTCTGTTTTTATTAAAAACATGTTTCCCTTTCATTTCAGAATCAGAAAAGATTGAAAGACTCGAAGAGCCAAAGTCCAAGATTCAGACCCATCAATGGCAGAAAAACAGCAGATCAAAGCGACTGCGGTCAAAGTGCTGTGCTATGTGGAGAAAGTGTCCTCCTTCGCCTCCTCCATAGATCCTCTCTTTGGGATTGTGACTTCGGTGATCGGGGTCGTCAAGAAAGGCCTAGTGGATGAGGAGGACCATGAGATGCACAAAGACTTCAAGGAGATCCACGAAAAGCTGGAAAGCATCTCAGAGAAGAACAAGAATGTGCTCCAACAGATCCGCATGAACGAGATCAACCAGAATTATGGCAAACACAAGGAGGCCATCAAGCATCAGTACGCTGCTTTCAACACCATGGTGGAAAGAGTAAAACTGGACCCTGAGAACTCAGATCGCCACATGCAGGAGTTTGTGAAGATCTACAGAGAAGACCAGAACGACAAGAACTTAGATGTGTTTTATCGTGGTGTGATGGGCACCCCTACTGCTTTCAGTTCAATGTCCATCCTACAAGTGTACCTGGATAAATGTGATAGGAACAAAAAGAATATGGAGGCCTGCTGCTCTCACTTGGCCCACCTGTTTTACATCGGTCTTATGACGCTGATGGCCTACGTCTCTGTCACTGAAGGTGACGAGGATAAAGTGAGAGACAAATGGGGCCAGAGGGTCATTGAGATTCAAACCAAGATGCAAGAAGCTCTGGACCAATGCACTGAGGAAAACTGAAGATGCACTGAACAACTGCTGAGACAAATCCATTTCATATGCTGAAAGTTTTAATGTCATAAGCAATCTTGAATCAGGAATTTCAATAAATCTTGTGGGGTGAAAAATGGGACATTCTTTCTCTGCTTACCTATAGACTTTTCAATGCAGTACTAAAGTAGTGCAATGCATTTATATCACAGCTAAAAATGTTTTTTAAAGAATATTATGCATGTTTTGGTCATTATTGTGACTGAGTTTATTGTAAAAAAAAAAAAAATTCCAATGATGTGAATCTTTGAGTTGCACATTATTATGAACCATTATATAATTATTTGCTTATGTTGTATGATTCTTTGCACAATAAAGGTATTTTTCCACTCATATTATGGCAGTTTGTCTTTGTATTTGTCATGTTATAAGACCAAATGTGATTTCTGCAAAGTCAATTCATGATGTGATCACTCAGGACTATGACTGCAGAATGCAGGTGAATGGAAATTGCTTTGATTTGCATTAAATGCAAAATTGTCAAAGTTTCAGAAGCAGATTGCTGTGGTTGATCAGTCTAATGTAAAAAAAAAAAAAAAAAAAATGTTTAAAGGAATATTCATGTTAAGTTTAATCTTCTTTCTTCCTTTTTGGGTTATAAAGGGGCACTTATAATGGAAGTGAAGACATTTATGTACTCACTGTTGCAAAAGTATAGCCACAAGACTTAAAAATATGCATGTTAACATGATTTAGTGAGAAAAATCGTATTATGTGTAGAGTTTAGTGCAGTCAAATCGATTAATCACATCTAATATAAAGTTTGGTTTAAACTTTATTTTACAGTGCCGTAGTTATATTGTACTTACTCAAATAAGTACTGAGTACTGTTAAGTATAACTACATGTACTTACTATAGAGTTACAGTTAGGGTTTGTTACTTGTAATTATGCATATTTTACTGTTATTACGACAGTAAGTACAAGTAGTAACATGTAACTACGGCACTGTAAAATAAAGTTTGTAAATATATGTGTGTGTGTGTGTGTGTGTGTGTGTGTATACACACACACACACACACACACACACACACACACACACACACACACACACACACACACACTCATATATATTTACAAACTTATGTTAGATTTGTCAATTTGACTGCACTAAACTACACAAAATAAGATTATAATCTGTAAAACATTATTAAGAGATTGTATCCAATTTTACAACTTAGTTGCCATGAAAATATAACTACAAATTATGATTTCAGCAGCTTTACTTTGCACTTGCAGTTTTTACACTTTTTGTGGCCTCTGAAAAATACATTTGTTTGAGCCTTTTTGGCTTTATTCTCATGTGCGGAACAAAATTATTCTTGCACTAATCAACATCATGCCACACATGCTTATTGAGCTTAACTTTTAACACTGAGATTGTGATCTGTTTCCTTCTTCAGGGGAACTATAAGATAAGAAAATCTTCCTCCACACGCAATGGCAGACAATGAGATCTTCGACGACCCAGAGAAGCTGAAGAGGGGTCTTGTGAAGGTTCTAGAGTGTGTGGCCACCATCTCGTCAGCAGCAGCGGTAGTCAATCCCATCTTCGGCGTGGCGGGCTCTCTCATCCGGGTGGTGCTGCACCATGTGGACGATGAAGACATGCAGAAACTCAGGCGCGAGTTTGGCAGCGTGAATCGAGCCCTAGATGAAATCTCCCAGCAGAACCGTCAAGCATTGCTGCAAATCAAGAAGGAAACGTTGGACAAACAGTACCACGAGGTGGAGGAAAACATTTGCAATCAGTTCCGCAAATTCATGGAGATCGTGGAGGCCAAGCCGGAGCAAGTGCAACGCAAGAAGGAAGATTTTGTCTATAGAGTTTCTTGAATGACAAAGATGACCAGAACATGTACACGCTTTACGAAGGCGTGATTGGAAAGCGCAAACTCTTCAGCAAGCCCGTCCTAGCTGTCTACATGAAGCATGGAGAACCTCTGCACCCGACTGGCCTACCTGTTCTGCATCGGTTTCATCGCTCTGATGGGCTACTACGGCATCAGAGGGGATGACTTGGAATCTCGGAACGAGGAGTGGGAAGAGAACATGAAGAATGTGCAGGAGAAAATGCAGGAGGTGCTGAGGAGATGCAAGTGATCGTGAAACCTTTCTGCACAACCAACGCTCTTTATTGACTCGTGCTTTGCCTTTTCCTCTAATAGACATCATTGACCTGCAGCATCTAATGCAGCATTATCCTCCTGATGAGCGCAGGTCATGCTGACGGTTACACAGTGATGCCATCTTAATCTGCTTCTTGTTTCTGTTTTTTTTTTAATATATATATATATATCACAATATCACATTTCTTCATGCCTTTCCTCAATTTAACACTACATGACAAACATAATTCACACTAATCTACACAATGCTGACTGTGGTTATATAAATATTATTAAAGTTCAAAAGCATTCATAAGCAGTGTCACCTTGAAAATTGTGTTTAAAAGCTTCAACATTACATGAATATAAAGATCTAACTTCACAAATAGTGCAAAATAAAGAGCATACAAGTTTCTGTCTGCATACTAAGATAAAAAATTCTGTCAATGAAATTTTCATATTTATGCTCTCTTTTTTTTGTTGCCATACTTAAATCTGTTTAGTAGCAGATTCAGTGTCATTTTTAGTGCCATTAGAACATTATCAGAGCATATATTTTAATATGAGAAGAGATATCTAAACTGAAGGGTTTTTTGCATTCCTTTGCCCTTTTTATTTTGGATAAATGAAAATATTATACTTGATGTGTTTGATATACTGTGACGCAATGTACAGTGCTGCACGTTTGGTCTGACACGACTGAAGTTCATCTTAATAATCACGTTTGCTTCAGATGTATTTATCCAAAAAGCACTGGCATATATATATATATATAAATACTCCTATAAATTTTGTGTTTCATGTTCTTTTTGAATGTCTCAAGGATTGGAACATGTTACCTTCATAATCATTATTAAAATACATTTTCTTGTAATTCAGTCTTTGGGATGCTGTTGCACTCGTACGATTGTACAATATTGTTACATTTTTCAATAAAGATACAAGGAAATATTCCAAGTTGTTTTGACTCAGAGACGCTCAAATTCATAAATATAATATATATTAATTATTATTTATTTATTAATTTATATTTGGAAGCTGGGAACCCATGTTTGATGCTATTATGCTGATCTTCAGCCACTAGATGGCGGTAAAAGACCACAACCTGAGCTCATTTAGACTTAAAGATATGAATACTAGCATACTGTTTATAGAATCTACACGTTTTTAATGCATATATAAAAAGCATACAATTGAATGCAACTGTAAACATTTCAAATTGTAGCACGTTTGCGTTTCAACACACATTATCTCACCATGTTGTTAGTATAAATTAATCTAGTTATTTTGCATTTTTACATGTATTTCGTTCAAATTGTAAATATATAAATAAATGTACTGTACATATTAGTATATATGCGTTAAATGCAGCAGACAGGAAATAGTTTTCCTTTTCAAACTTTTAAAAACCCTCCTAACTTGGGCTCAGGTAAAACATCTACTATACTAAATTAAAAATTGTATGTTGCTGGGAAAAAAAATATTGAATCCGAAGACACTTTTTAATGATCGCAATGTAGTTGCTTTTTGCGTACATAATGGTGTAGTTACAACATCTACCAGCAGCTGGACCTTGCTAACTAGCCAAATCTTGATCCCTTGTTCTACTTCAGTGAATGGTGATCATGTTAGAATAAACTAATCTAATCTAGTACAGGCAACAATGGTTATGACACAAAAGTTCTCTTTGAAATGTTCAGTTCAGAGGAAATTACTTTCTCCTTATTTTCCTTTTAAACAATCCTATTTCATTTAATAGTAGCCTATAAAAATTAAAAAGATTAACTTTACCCCGTGTGACATCACAGAAGACAGATCTTTAGTCTTGGTCCGCATCATCTCACGTCATCAGCCAGAAACAAAGCAAAGACTCTTGCGTCAAATCATATGGACACGTGATTCTGAAAGAAAGAAAGAAAGAAAGAAAGAAAGAAAGAAAGAAAGAAAGAAAGAAAGAAAGAAAGAAAGAAAGAAAGAAAGAAAGAAAGAAAGAAAGAAAGAAAGAAAGAAAGAAAGAAGTGTATGATATTTAGTTATGATACACAAAACAAAATAAAACTGTCAAAATGTAAAAGGAAACAGCAATGGTTAGCATTTTACTAGGGAAAAAGGAAACTGCAATCAATCAATCAATCAATCAATCAATCAATCAATCAATCAATCAATCAATCAATCAATCAATCAATCAATCAATCAATCAATCAATCAATCAATCAATCGTGCAGCTATGCCAGTCTGACATTCATCAAAAACATGCTTGTGTATCTGTTTGTTTTTATTGTGTTGTTTACCCATCAACGTTTTTTGTTCGGGGGACATTATCACAAAAATACAAGAGACTTTAAAGCTTTTGAAAAAAAAAGTGGAATAAAGAAGAAAAAAGCTTTAGATTAACTTTAGACTCAAAACTTTATCTGAAATACAGCCTTATGACATCTTCCCCATGTGACAATCTCTGGTCTCCCTGTAATAGGCCTATAATCAGAATCACCATGTAATAAAACGAGCTTATAAAATAAAATTATTACCGACGTACCAAACACTATAAGCTATAAGGCTGAAAATCATTCAAAAGCAAACATCTTCTCTGTTGGGTAAATAGTCTACGTGACCTTAATGTTATAAAGCGACAATAATAATGTTTGTGTGCAAAAACAAAACAAAAAAGAATGACTTTTTCGGACACTCTCCATCAGTGTCGACTCCAGTTTGAACACCGTTACTGACAATCTTCATTTTGGCTGCGTGAGATTCTCCAGCTTTGTTGTTGTTGAGCAACTGAAGTCAGAGATGATAAAGCTCTGCCCTCTACTGGAAAGCGGTCGAGAGCAGCAGCTCATTTGCATTTAAAGGGACACACACAAAAACGGCATGTTTTTGCTCACGCACAAATGGGGCAAATTCGACAAGCTACAATAAATTATCTGTGGGGTATTTTGAGCTGAAACTTCACAGACACATTCTGGGGACACCAGAGACTTATTTTACATCTTGTTAAAGGGGCATTATAGGTCACCTTTAAGCAATAAATAAGAAAGTGTTCTTAGCTATGAAAGAACAACCTCTGATTAATTAAAATGTTTGCAACCATTTTATTTTACATTATGCAACACTGTGTAAAGAAATTTTGTATCTGGCTTAGTAAAAGAAAGAAAGGCGTCTTTTTGTAATTGCTTTTTGTTTGTTTTTAGAAATGTCCAGTCCACTTGAGAGGGTTGTAGCCCAGAAGAAGGAGGCAATTGAAGCAGTAATGGAGATGTTTGAGAGGGGAGCCGAGGTGACGGCAAGCGCTGTTGGAAAGCTGCGTCAGGCTGAAGGAGCTGCTCTGCCTGGGAATAATTGCTCTGCTGGGATATTGTTTCCTTACTCTGGGCGAAGAGGCTGAGCAGGAGAAGATTCAATATTGGAGTGTGAAAATCCAAGAAATTGAGATAAAAATGAAGGAAACGATAGAGAAATGAGTGCATTCATTTCCAGAGCAAGCTGAACTGGACATCAAGAGGCTTGTGAAGGAGAGAGAGGATGGGAACCTCCAGGAAATGGCCAAGGAACTGCTGGACTTCCTGGTGAAGAAGTACGACTGGGTGAGCTGGTCCATCTGCTCCACCGAGTCGTTAGTAACTTGGGCAAAATTAGAAACTTGAGAGCTGGACAAAACTTTCAGTGTGTGGCCGGACAGAGTTATTTTGAAGTGTCTCAAGGAAATGACCTAAACCTGGTGGTCTCGTTCTGCAGCGCCCCTCAGCCTGTGCCCAATGAGAGCATAAAACAGATGATGGAAGGTCCTGCCAGGAAGGGAGATGCCAAAGCTGTCGTGGAGCTTCTGGAGGAACAGTTAGCTGGGTTTCTGTTCATGCCGTCAGTCGTCACAAGGAGAGCTTTGCTGTGTCCAGTTTTCCTGAAGAATGTCACTACTGGGACAAACACAAGAACGTGAATGTCTGTGTGCATGCAGAGAACATTTAGACATAAACATATATATACATTTTAAATGCAAGATATACTTCAACTGTATTCCTGATCTACTGTATCTGATATACTGCCATATTTAGGCTGGCTATTTGAGATCTATATTTGCCATGTTTGCACATCATAATGTCATAATATAACGAAATAGGCAGAGAACATGTTAAATGTTGTGATGTTATATAAACCAATGCTTTGTAGTAATAAAAACTGAAGCAATGAGACTGGATGGTATACTGGAATTATAGTGTCTGTCTATTTATACCTGGTTGTCTCTGCTTTTGTCATGGTTTCTTCATTCATGTTCCCGAGTCTCTGTTTTGGTTTTCTTTGTGTTTTGTTCCTGTCATTGTTTTGTTTGGACTGTCTCCCTGGATTTTTGACTATTGACTGGCTCATGGATTACGTTTCTGGATTTCCCTAATAAATACCTGCATTTGGACCTACCCTGTTTGTCTTCGTGTGTGCCGTGACAGAAGAAACCAACATTTTAGGATCCAGCAGGATGGGGATTTGGATCACTCCTCCAGCCACGGTGAGGGAGAGGATGGCTCTTGTTCGGGCATGGCTGGCTCTGCGACAGGAGGGGAGAGAGATAGGGTGTTTTGCCCAGTTTTTCTGGACATTTTCAAGAGGGCTGCGCTATAATGATGAGGCGCAAAAAGGGATTTTCAATGGGTGCCTCGATGACCCGCCACCTCAGTGCGAGTTGGAGGGGCTCCAGACCCTGGATTTTTGGGGCTTTGTCGGCTATCTCTCCCACAAGAGTCGTTTGGCAACACATGTTCAGCCAGAGTCCGCTCCAGCCTGTGAGGTCGTTCCAGAGTCCTCAGAGGAGGTGGGCACAGGTTCACCGCCTAACTCACGGAGAAGGAAGAGGAGGAGGAGAAAGGCTTCGGTCAGTTCTCAAGGCCTGGAGGTCTTCCTGGAGCCCGCTCCAGTCAGTGAGTCCACTCCAGAGCCCGCTCCAGCCAGTGAGTCCGCTCCAGAGCCCGCTCCAGCCAGTGAGTCCGCTCCAGAGCCCGCTCCAGCCAGTGAGTCCGCTCCAGAGCCCGCTCCAGCCAGTGAGTCCGCTCCAGAGCCCGTTCCAGCCAGTGAGTCCGCTCCAGAGCCCGTTCCAGCCAGTGAGTCCGCTCCAGAGCCCGTTCCAGCCAGTGAGTCCGCTCCAGAGCCCGCTCCAGCCAGTGAGTCCGCTCCAGAGCCCGCTCCAGCCAGTGAGTCCGCTCCAGAGCCCGCTCCAGCCAGTGAGTCCGCTCCAGAGCCCGCTCCAGCCAGTGAGTCCGCTCCAGAGCCCGCTCCAGCCAGTGAGTCCGCTCCAGAGCCCGCTCCAGCCAGTGAGTCCGCTCCAGCCAGTGAGTCCGCTCCAGAGCCCGCTCCAGCCAGTGAGTCCGCTCCAGAGCCCGCTCCAGCCAGTGAGTCCGCTCCAGAGCCCGCTCCAGCCAGTGAGTCCGCTCCAGAGCCCGCTCCAGCCAGTGAGTCCGCTCCAGAGCCCGCTCCAACCAGTGAGCCCGTTCCAGAGCCCGCTCCAGTCAGTAAGTCCGCTCCAGCCAGTGAGTCCATTTTGGGTGAGCCACCGCCTCACCCTCATAAGCGAAGGAGAATGAGGAAAAGGGCTTCCTCCATCCTACAAGGCCTGGAGACCACTCTAGAGGTTGTTCGTGGGTTCTCCAATCGCCTTGCCCTGCCAGCGCCACCGAAGCGCCTTACCGTGCCGGCGCCACCGAAGCAGCCCGAGCCCGCTGCCGCCACCGAAGCAGCCCGAGCCCGCTGCCGTCCCCGAGCAGCCCGAGCCCGCTGCCTTCACCGAGCAGCCCGAGCCCGCTGCCTTCACCGAGCTGCCCGCTCTGCCTGGTCCGGCCACGGAGGCCGTCACCGAGCTGCCCGCTCTCCCTGATTCGGCCACGGAGGCCGTCACTGAGCTGCCTCTCCTGCCGCCGCCGCCCAGGCCGTCAGCCCTGCCGCCGCCGCCACCCAGGTCGTCTGTCCTGCCATCGTCAACTAAGCCTTCTGTCTGGTCACTGTCGTCCAGGCTTCCTGCCCTGCTGCCACTGCCCCGGCCGTTGGAACCGCTGGAACCCGCCTGGTCAGTTCCTCCAGCGCCGACCTGGCAACCAGCCAGGACTCCAGACCCCAGGGAACCCGCCTGGTCAGTTCCTCCAGTGCCGCCCTGGCATTCAGCCAGGACCCCGACCCTCTTAGAGCCCCAATGGTCTGTTCCACCGGCTCCCCCCGGCCTTCGGTTGGGGGCTCTGGTCCTGGCCCACCATCCCTCCCCCTGATCCTCCTCCTGTCCACCTCCCTCCTGAGTTTTTGTGTTTTTCGTTTTTGTTGTCTGGTGGAGCGTCTGGTAGCCGCTCCTTTGAGGAGGGGTAATGTCATGATCACTAGTGAGAGTGCCCTAGTCAGCCACTAGAGGGCACTCCATCCTGGACTCTTGTTTTCACCCCTTGGACTACATTACCCATAACTCACTTCCCTGGACTCATTATCTCATTGTCATTGCACCCAGCTGTTTTGTGTTTGTTCAATTAGTGTCTGTGTATTTATACCTGGTTGTCTCTGCTTTTGTCATGGTTTCTTCTTTCATGTTCCCAGTTCTCTGTTTTGGTTTTCTTTGTGTTTTGTTCCTGTCATTGTTTTGTTTGGACTGTCTCCCTGGATTTTTGACTATTGACTGGCTCATGGATTACGTTTCTGGATTTCCCCAATAAATACCTGCATGTGGACCTACCATGTTTGTCTTCGTGTGTGCCGTGACAAAACGTGATGCGTATTTGTCAGTCATATATGAAACAGGTTTGATGTCTGTACTTATAAAATCATTTTCATCTATTTGATTTTATTTAAATAATAATATTTTCAAAATGTATTTATTCAAATTGCTTAGAATCAGCATCAATCAGTTAATTGTGAAACAATTAAATGTATTCAGTTAAAAAGTATGAACATGGTTAATATATGGTCAGCTGTGGAACAAGTAATATTCAATTAGATAAAATGTATGAGATTGTAACAAATTTCATTTACTGATGATAAATATATAAACCTGGTTATTGTGCATTTAAAACACATTCAGTTTATACTAGGGATGTAACGTTAAGTGTATAGAAACTGTGCCCGTAAGTGTATAGAAGTTGGCAAAACCCAGTTTTTAGAAATGAGCTCGTTGATGACAGTCACTTAGCTGAACTGATACAGGGTCCTTTCTCTTTAACATGTTTGATGGAAGACTGAAGACAAGACGAGACATGAAGGCATCAGAGGGGTAAGGAGTCCAGGTAAGTGTAAACAAGGCCAGACACCGTTGTGAGGGAAGTGTGAGTCTTTATAGTGCTGGTGGAATGAGGTTCAGGTTTTGTCAATTAGAACTCGGGTGATTGGGAATGAGTGGGCGGAGCGTGGAGGTCCGTTGACAATGCGTGCTGTGTGTTGGGGGTGGGAACTGACTCTGTGACAGTACCCCCTCCTCCACGGGCGGCTCCTGACGACCGGATGGGATGCCGATGACGGGGTCTACCTCGACCCTGAGGAGCAAGGCGGTCAGGATGGTCTTAGTGGAACTGAGTAAGCAGCGATGGATCAAGGATGTCGTGACGATTTACCCAGGACCGCTCCTCTGGGCCGTTGTCCTCCAGTCGACTAGGTATTCCAGCACTGGACCCCGCCGTCAAGAGTCAAGGATTGTCCGCACCCGGTAGATGGTCACCTACCGGCTCAACTTATCCCCGGAGTATCGCATCTCACTTTCATTCCAT
The DNA here is from genome assembly GCF_024489055.1 of Chanodichthys erythropterus. Lineage (NCBI taxonomy): Eukaryota > Metazoa > Chordata > Actinopteri > Cypriniformes > Xenocyprididae > Chanodichthys > Chanodichthys erythropterus. The sequence continues at coordinate 35,214,474 of NC_090222.1, forward strand.
GTTTCACTGTTAAAACCTCACACTGAACCCTTGTCTCCTGATCCTGGTGACGATGTGGTACCTCCTCCTCCTGAGATTATTGAAGGCGACAACATGTTGAGCTGCCTCTGGATGGTGAATGGACCTATGTACCGGGGACTCAGCTTGCGACAGGGCAGTCGGAGACGGATGTCCTGGGTCGAGAGCCATACCTTCTGGCCAGGTTGGTGCTGTGGAGTTGGGCCTCTTCTGGCATCGGCCTGTTCCTTATGTCACCGAACTGGCTGTTGCAGATGTACATGAGCTGAGTCCCACACTCTCTCGCTTTGCTGGAGCCAGTGGTTGACAGCTGGAACCTCCGAGGGCTCACATGACCATGGGAAGAGTGGAGGTTGGAAACCCAGGACGTACTGGAGCGGGGTGAGCCCTGTGGTGGATTGACGGAGGGAGTTCTGGGCATATTCCGCCCAGGGCAGGAACTGGCTCCAGCTGTCCTGGTTCCGGTGGCAGTATACCGGCAGGTATCTCCCGATCTCCTGGATCTTCTGCTCAGTCGTTGGTTTGAGGGTGTTGGTTTGAGCCGTTGGTTTGAGGGTGGTATCCTGATGACAGGCTGACTGACACTCCTAGGAGCTTGAAGAAGGCCTTCCAGACTCGAGAGATGAATGTTCGAGAGATGAATGTTCAGAGCCCGGAGAGGTGTGAGCTAAGTCCATGAGGGGTTGACGGTGAGTTGGCCCCTCAGGACCTTCTGGCGGAGCAGGGTCGGTGGAGTTAGCCTTGGAGATTTGTTGGTTAACGCTCCACTGGATGGGACTGACAATCATGGCTGGAGAGAGGATGGGTTTTGGGTCAGTATTCTCTGGATCAGGTTGGTACAAATGAGATAGGGCATCAGCTTTACCATTCTTATCTCCAGGACGATAGGTTACAGTGAAGTTGAATCTTGTAAAGAACAGAGCCCAGCGAGCTTGGCGATGATTGAGTCTTCTGGCTTCCCGTAGATATTCGAGGTTACAATGGTCAGTGATGACTTCAAATGGATGAATAGCCCCCTCCAGCCAGTGTCTCCATTCCTCCAAGGCTAACTTGATGGCAAGCAGTTCCCAGTTCCTGATGTCGTAGTTCTGCTCCACCGAAGATAGCTTCTTGGAGTAAAAGGCACATGGATGGAGTCATAGTGGCTCACCCTGCAGCTGTGACAACACTGCTCCGACCCCGGTGGAAGAGGCATCTACCTTAACGACGAAGGGCAGTTCTGGATTGGGATGGACCAGGAACGGAGCGGTTTGGAAAGCTTCTTTTAGATGGAATGTTTCTTGGGCAGATGGGTTCCAGGACAGAGACTTGGGCTGGCTTTTGAGGAGTGAAGTGAGGGGTGCACTGAGAAGACTGTAGTTGTGAATGAAGCGTCTATAGAAATTGGCAAAATCCTGGAAATGTAACTCCTTGACTGTGGATGGAAGTGGCCAGTTCTGAATGGTGCCCACCTTCCTCTGGTCCATCTTGATACTATGTAAGTCGATGATGTAACCAAAGAAGTGAAGCGTTAACCAACAAATCTCCGAGGCTAACTCTACCGACTCTGCTCCGCTGGGAGGTCCTGAGGGGCGATTCTATGTACCACCTACTCACCGTCAAGCCCTCATGGACTTAGCTCACACCTCTCTGGGCTCTGGACACCCAGGTAGTTCACGCCTGACTGGAGGTGAAGTGCTCGGTGGAAGTGTTGTGAGGGATCCTCACCTGTGTTCGTGGAGCCCTGCATGTGGTCTGGTCTTCTGTCAGACAACAGACGGGAACAAGAGGGTCACAGTAAACACATAGTTTTTTTAAAGACAGAGGCACAAACACAGGAACAACACAGGTAAGCAGTTTGTAGATATGAGCACGTTGTCACTTAGCTGAACTGATACAGAGTCCTTTCTCTTTAACAGGTTTGTTGGAAGACTGAAGACAAGACAAGACGAGACGCTGGAGTGGAAACATGAAGACATCAGAGGGGTAAGGAGCCCAGATAAGTGTAAACAAGACCAGACACCGATGTGAGGGAAGTGCAAGTCTTAATAGTGCTGGTGGAATGAGGTTCAGGTGCTGTCAATTAGAACTCGGGTGATTGGGAACAAGTGGGCGGAGTGTGGAGGTCCGGTGACGATGCGCGCTGTGTGTTGGTGGTGGGAACTGACTCAGTGGCCGTTTCTCAATATGCGTACTTGTCTGTACTTGTGTTCTTGTGGACTTGTGAAACGTCATCAGTCGCTGTCCAAGTACTGTTCCAATTCAAAGTTCACATCTAGCCAAGTTCAGTTCAAATTCCCGGATGTGTTCTTGATCCGCCCCTTTTATCGAGGATGCATCTAGAGGTGACTTGTGCAGACTTGAGACAGCCAGGTATCCCAGAATGCATCTCGCAATAACCAGCAAGCGTCAATAGTAAAGGAGAAACCCCGCATAATTTAAACATATTACTGTTTTTATGTCATGATATGTAGTTTTAAGAGTTTTTCAGGCGAGAAAGTGCTGGTTTAAAGCTCAAATTTGTGGTTAATTGATAAAGATAGCGCCTTTCTGACAATTTGATCTGACGTTGTCGGAGTTGTGAGATCCAGGCGATCACCGGACGCTCAGCGCTCATGTGCCCAGCCGACAGCAGCCTTACCTCGGCTAGTCCTTCTGACGTTTGCCGCTGGCTCTGTTTTGGCTGAGGGCAACGTGACATTTCATAACTTTATATATGGCTATTTAACTTTTGTATCCTGCGCTGATTTTTTATGCTTGACTGAATTGTTTGCTCATTAAAACTGACATAAAACAAATAGAGACATGGTTTTGTTTTATGTTATAGTCTATTTCATTTTATTACAGTGAAGTTAATCAGAGTATGCACAAATAGTATTACATTTAATATTTTTGAAATATATACGAAAAGAGGCAGGGTTGTTTAATATTTCGTTTTGTTATAAATATATGCACATTGCAGATGATCAATCATCGTTGTCTGAGACTATTAATATGTTTTTGTTTGTTTTTTAAATAAAACGAAAAGAGGCAGAGTGGTGTTTTATAAAAATATACATAAAGATATAACCCGAGAAGCCTTTGCTTCGTGACCATGTGGTCCTTTGCAGGTGTCTCAATGATGTCACATCCTGTCACATGATAATGACCACATGACTTGATCCAAAATGGTCTCTTTATATTGGTTAATCCGAATGAAAGCAATGAAATAATTTTTTCTGGACATTCTTTCTCATAACAAAGTGACAACTTTAACACATAATTTTAATACCATTTTGCACTATGTTGATATATGATGTTATAAAATCATGCCAGAATAAAAAATATATACATTTATTACATTTTAAGATATTTTAATCACAAATGAAATGTTAAATGAAATAATGTAGGCCACTTTTTCTGGTAACACAAGACATTTGGCATTAATCCAAAATGAATGGGAATTTGATATGCAATTCAAATACATAAATCTTAAATTTAGGCCTACATATTTTTGCGAGTGATAGCCAAATATAAATGTTATTTCAGTTTCCTGTTTTGTACGGCCTGTTTCACATTAACATGACTTACAGGTGATTGTTGACATTCATTGCTATTAACTTTCTGAAGTGGACACATATAGCACTCAAAGCCACATAGTTAAATAACTGCTTTTGTACATAAATCAGCAGATTCTGGCCATGGGCTGCAGACATAGAGGGTGAGTAACCTTTCACTGTTAATATAAGGATGACGAGCGCCAGAGTGCTGTGATCAGCTCTCCAGATCCACTCATTAAGACCACTGAAGTGCGGAGTGAGGGAACAATCCATCATTTTACACTCAGGAGGGCCTTAACTGAAGCTGCTGAAGCACTGAAGCTCCTCCTTCAGAGTCTGACTGAAAACAAATGTCCCTAAACCAAAACAAGTGTATTGTATTTCAGTATGACATAGTGACAAGCATGAGTTTAGTTGAAATGCAATACTTTTTACTCTAAATAACAAAAAGAAACATTGTTTGTTGTCATACACATTCTGCTGGCAGATGGCGCTAAAAACACTGGAACTATGGATGACATTCAATATAATCAAACACAAGACTACAAAATGATTGAACCACCAAAACAAATACTGTTGTTTAGTTCGTAAAACAGTTAAAATACACACTTTAACAGATACTTTACTACCAACTACAACTACGACTTTGTTGTTATAGCTATAATGAAAATAAAGGCCCAACCTACTGTAAGAAAGTCAATATCAATATGTAATAAACCAATAAGTGATTTTATGAAACCCAGCATCATAGTACTGCCAGGGATGGTGAATCAATCCCATGATACCTCACTCTGGCAGCATCTGCCAATCACAGCCTGAGCTAATGACATTACCTATTCACCAGTGTGAGTGTCTCCTCAGCACTGCAGTATATCAGACTGTCAGTATACTGGCCTCTCTTCCCACAACAGTCCCTCAGCTCCAACAGAAAGGAACTGCTTCCTTTCCAGTCACTTTCATGCCAGTAATAAAAGAAAAAAGAAAAAAATGGAAGGTGTGAAAAAAGTGTGATGATCTCTTTGGTTGAATTGCTGTGTAGATAAAGAGCATTTTTGAATGATTTTTTTTTTTTTTACTGATATTCACACTCATCAGGTACTTTAAAATCAGGTCTACAGATTGATGCCATCTAGTGGGTCTCTAATGAAGAGCAGCACCCAACAATGGCATGTGTTTGACAGGAATCAATGGAGTTCAAAGGTCAATTAACCTATGTGCATAATAAGTACTTATTATTTGCATATTTTAATTGACTTTTTACATACACTACCATTTAAAAGTTTGGGGTCGGTAAGATCGAAAGAGGCTGCATTTATTTGATCACAAAATACTAAAGAAAAAAAGTAATATTGTGAACTATTATTTCAATTTAAAACAACTAGATTCTATTTGAATATATTTGAAAATGTAATTTATTCCTGAGATCAAAGCTGAATTTTCAGCATCATTATTTCAGTCTTCAGTGTCACATGATCCTTCAGAAATCATTCTAATATGATTATTTGCTGCTCAAGAAACATTTATTATTATCAGTGTTGAAAACAGTTGTGCTGCTTTACATTTTTTGTAAAAACCATTACTTTTTTTCAGGATACTTTGATGAATAGAAAGTTAAAAAAAGAACAGCATTTATTTTAAATAGAAATCTTAATTACATGTCATGTTAAACTACCATAAGCAAACATATATGCAACTTGAAACTGATGACCCTTTTGGCTAAAGTATACAGTGAAGTACACAGGAACTGGCTAAACAAACAGGGTCATATGGGAGGAGAGAACAGTGTGGATTCCAGCAAACTTTATCTCTGGACTGGGAATGGTTTATTAAAGTTTTATTTTATATGTGGTGTTATTACCCTGCAATTTATCCTGGACAACTTGCAGATACTCTTAATTTTTTATTGGAGGCGTCATATTATTATAAAGTAATATTTTAACCAGTATCAGGGAAGGGGGATTTTAGGCCTCATGGTTAAATATTAAGTTATATTACATTCACATGAACATACATGAACATTATAGGCCTATAAACATTAAGTACTCACCCTCATGTTGTTCCAAACCTGTAAGACAAATTAAGTTTGTATGTCCGTAACACAAATTAAGATATTTTTGATTAAATCTGACGGTTTCAGATTCACACATAGGCAGCAATGACATTGCACCTTTTGATGTCCAGAAAGGTACTAAAGACGTCGATAAAATAGTCAACGTGACTACAGTGGTTCAACCTTAATATTATGAAGTGACAAGAATACTTTTTGTGAGCAAAAACAAAACAAAAATAACGACTTTATTCAACAAATTAGTGTCCCCTGTCATTGTTACAGTAGCTGGTGTATTAAGCACACGACGAAGAGATCAAGTCAAAACAAGTCTTTTACTAGATAATCCACAGGAGAGTACAGAAACAGGCAGGAACAGACACTAACACAAACAAACGATACCGGACAACACTGGACTGAAAACACAGGGTATATATACATGGGATAACAAGGTGGGTGATTAGACACAGCTGGATGTGATGAGGTGATTAGTTACCATGGTGAATGACTAGTGGTGGGAAATAGAACAACAACAAGTCCAAACTGAGTCCAAAACAGAGTGCACATGTAACAGTCATACTGCTATGCTATTTTCGTTGCAGTGTTTATGTCTGAACGGTGGCTCAGGCTGCTCCTGCATCAGCATCACATGCATGCGTCGTGCTGCTCACATGACCAATAATGAGCCACCGTTCAGACGTAGAACACTGAAGCTCTGCAACGAAAATTGTGTAGCAGTATGACAGAGGACAGAATTTGTTGAATAAAGTCATCATTTTTGTTTTTGCACACTAACATATTTTAAGATAAGTCAGTACAGGTTGCTTTCAGTTAAAACAGCTCAAAAATGCATTTTAGTCTAGGACTAGGCTTAAGCCTGGTCTGTGAAAGTAATATTTAACAAATGAACAAAGCTGTTCTTTATAGCTTCTTTCCTGACAAAACCACAAGAGCCATCTGTGAGCTCACAGCATTCCTCTAGTGAGTCTTCCATCTGTCACAGGTTAAACGTTCATGCTGAAATCATTCTAATATGCTGATTTGCTGCTCAAGAAACATTTCTTATTATTATCCGAAACAGTTATGCTGCTTCATATTTTTTTTGAAAACCTCGGATGAATAGAAAGTTGAAAAGAACAGCAATTATTTTAAATGGAAATCTTTTGTAACAATTATAAATGTCTTTACTGACACTTTTGATCAATTTAAAGGCACAATATGTCGGATTTTTGGATTAAAATATCCAAAAACCACTAGAACAGTGTTATATATTTTGTTGACTTGTGTACGTACATGATCCCAAATGTTTCCAAGAATGTCTAAATCCAGAGAAATAAGCCATTTTTTAACCAGGACATGGACGTGTCTCAATTAATATGATATACTAAAAATCGTTCTAGCTTTCTGCAGTGTGCAACAAGTGTCTCACAGCGTTCGCTCGGCAGCAACACCCTCAAATGTCTCTAATATGATAAACAGCACTGTGTTACCTCATACGCTTGACCGGAAGAAGCGGAAGCAGCGACTGTGGCATAATAAAAGTTCCTCTGCTATCAAGCTGTGTGTCGCGATCATCTCTCATTAGCAATCGCTCCAGCGGCATTGTTTCAGCTCACAGAGCACTCGCCCTGCTCTGCTTCATACTATGCTCTAAAAAATACTGGGTTAAAAACAACCCAAGTTGGGTTGAAAATGAACAAACCCAGCAATGTTTTAACCCAGCGGTAGGGTTAAATGTTTGCCCAACCTGCTGGGTAGTTTTATTTAACTCAACAATTGTTTAAAAATTACTGTATTGCTTAATTAAAATTAACCCAAAGTATGTTGGAAATGAACATTTATTAATGTTCAATGAATAATTATTAAACAATAAACATTTATTAAATTGCTTATTCATAAATTTATATTAATAAACTATTAAACTATTAAATGTATATTAATAAAATATTAAAGTTTATTAATAAACATTCACCTTTTGTCTAGTATTGTTGTCTCTTAATTGCATCTGGTTTTTAATTTGGTTTAAATAAAACTACCCAGGGGGGAGGGGGGTTAAAACAACCCAATCGCTGGGTTTGTCCATTTTCAACCCAACTTGGGTTGTTTTTAGCCCAGCATTTTTTAGAATGTACAGTAACGTTAATAATCTCATCCATGAACATGATTTCTGCCAGAGTCCCATCCTGATTCATTTCCACCAGCTGTGAGTTGAAAACAACATCTCCCAAGATTCAGCGCTCAAACTCAGCATCATCAAGCTACACCTTTGTTTTCAATAGGCGACCTCTAGCGGCAAAAATTCTACATACTGCGCCTTTAATGTGTCCTTGCTGAATAAAAGTATTAATTTCTTTAAAAAAAAAGAAAAAAGGTTATACTACCCCCAAGCTTTAAATTATGTGTATAATAACTAGTCAAGTTAAATAATTTAATTTTTACTTTTTCCAAAAGTAAAAATATGTTAGTTGATTCTGCATACTGGTTATCTGACACTTAAAAAAAGTAGAACATTTGGCAGTCTCTTAAAAAACTGCACTGATATATTAGGAAAAACAATTACATGTCATGAGTGATTAAGCTGGGTTTGCAATCTGCTCTCTTTGTTGGGCTCTCTGCATGTGATTATTCATTTTGGGATGTGGGTTTAGTCATCCGAATGTGAAGGGTCAAGAGCCTGAGAAAGAAAATGAAGGAAATAAACATCAGTGTGAACTGAATCTGGAACACAGGAAGTAGTTGCTTGGAAAAATAAAACTGCTAATTAAAATGAACTTCATGCAATGAAGAACATTACAAGGTTTTATGCAATAAATAATTACTTAAGTATGTGAAGACATATTCATCCACAAAGATGGCTAGCATATTTGTAAATGTTGTGTTGACCTTGCTTTTGGTAAACATGAGAACAGACCGCTGAATGTTTTCTCATGGGTTTCACAACGATTTTCACCCCTGCGTTTCACAATACATACAGATGTCTCATACAAAATATTACTAAAAAAAGTACAGTGCACTTTTATAATATCTGTCTTTCAAACTACCACAAGCAAACATATGTGCATCTTGAAACTGATGACCCTGTTGGCTAAAGTACACAGTGAAGACTTGTCTGACAGGAACTGGCTAAACAATCAGGGTCATATGGGAGGAGAGGACAGTGTGGATTCCAGCGAACTTTATCTCTGGACTGGGAATGGTTTATTAAAGTTTTATTGTATCTGTGGAGTTATTACCCTGCAATTTATCCTAGACATCTTGCAGATACTCTTAATCTTTATCGAAGGTGCAATATTATGGATTAACGATTTATATACTAAAGCAATATTTTAACCAGTATCAGGGAAGGGAGATTTTAGGCCTGATGGTTATATTATTATAATAGTTATAATATATAAATATGAACATATTTAATAATATTATATTCACATGAACATATTTAACCATTATAGGCCTATAAATAGGGCTTAAATTAAGCCAGAATTGGGTCTTAGTTCAGTTAGGACATCAGTTTTATAACTATTACTGGTGTGCATCTTGGGACAAAACAACAGCACTAACATATTTTAAGATAAGTCATTACAAGTTGCTTTCAGTTAAAACAGCTCAAAAATGCATTTTAGTCTGGGGCTTTAGCCTGGTCTATGAAACAGGGGGATAAAGTAATATTTTAACAAATGAACAAAGCTGCTCTTTAGACCATCTTTCCTGACAAAACCACAAGAGCCATCTGCGAGCTCACAGCCTTCCTCTAGTCTTCCATCTGTCTGTGACAGTCTAAACGTTCATGCTGATATGTTTTATCTGAGAGTTTTTGGTGGAGCATCCCATGAATGCCAAAGTGACCCTGTAGTGATAAAACCCAAACAAAATGGATGACAATAAATGTCCTTCAGGCAATAACATTGGATTCACATAACGATTTCTGTGCCATTCCATTTTAAATTCACAACCATGTCACAACTATGAATTATCTGTGTTACTGAGCATGAGGACAACCAAAACCAGATGACAAACTAAGGTTAAATAACAAAATGATCATAAATTAACTCCAGTGGCTGTAATCACATTTTCCATTTGCATATGGTGGAGGTTTTTACAGGGCAAAGAGAGAGACGCTTAAGGAAACCTGCCTTGAATCAATAGACACGTGAAGTGTGATGTGAAGAAAATGCTAAACAAACTCACCATCAAGTGAGATGGTCAAGATGGGAACTAAAGAGATGTCTGATTTAGCACACCCTGCAATACTTCCTTTGTTTGTCATAATATAAGATGACTAAGCAACAGTTGTGAAAGTTAGGTTTATGAGTTTGATGTTTGTAACCAACCACAAAGCTTAACAGTAAGGATGAAGAGAGCATGTTGCAACCTCAAGCGGAGGTGAGCCAGACGAAGACTTTGGTGAAAAAGAGGAAGAGTGCTAGAAGAACACAACAGCATTGGTGACAGAGGAAGGACATTCATCTTAGTAAGAAAGAGATACAGAGACTGATAGGCCTACAACAGGAAGATTGGATTATAGGCATTGATCAATTGATGAGTAATATGAAGTTGGAATTGGAAGTCTGAGAAGTAAAAGGCCTCCTCAGATGCTGCCTGCATTAAGCATAGAGTAATACCCGATACCCTAACGAGACGCGCTTAACAGCATCTCTAATATTCCTGGATAAATCTAGGTTATAGAGCTTTTTAGCTTAAGTTGATTTAAGTTTTATTTTGTTTTATTTTGCATTAACTGCTTTGTATTGTAACCATTGCCTTATTGTTTACGATTGCCTTCCGTGAGACTACAAACTGAGCCTTGATAAAGAACAATAACAAGGTAGTCTTCTACGTCATTCCTGACCGGTTTAGACTACATTTGACTAACCTTACTATACCTGAATAATCCTTGGGTTAACGTGTACTATAAAATGTCACATATAAGATAAAAAAAAATTTTTTTTTAAAAATTAAAAAGGCATAAAAAAGCGAATGATGTTGTGCTGTTTAGTGGCGTTTGCTAAGGCAAGCAGCTTTCATCTGTTTTTGAAAACCCGTAACCGTAAGCAGTAAACTTGTGTTGGGCATAAATCACACCTCAAATGGGCAGGGATTTCAAATACAGCAAATAGTTACTTGGAAGTCACACCTTAGCAAACTAAAAGACATGGAATTTGTCTTTATTTTAGATTACCTTTGCCTAATAGTCTGTGGAAGATTTATGTATTTTAGACAGAGAGGCCAATTAACAAAGAAAACTACATTTCCTAACCCAAACACTTTTACATTTAAAGATGAGAATTGCTTAGAGAAGCCCATCTTTTCTCAAGAACCTCCATAAAATTTGAGGCCTCATTCAACTCTCTATCACAAACAATATGGGAAGTGAAGTTTAATTCTTGGGGAGTCAAATATACACATTAGTAATTTGTTTGTACTTCTAACAGAGTTTTTGGAAAGTATGGATCCTAAATCTGCCACAACACACTCCAGGGCCCTGTTTGCCTGTTATCATACATGTGCATCAGCGATCACACCCACTGCTGTGCTACTGCGAGGGCACGTCATCGTTTAAGCACAACTGATTTGCATAGTGCGAGATCTAAAAGTGACATGAAGATTTGAAATGCTAATGCCAGACCCTCTGTAATCCATAACAGCACTGTTCTTCCACAGACGAGTCATTGCATGCCAGCGTGTCCCAGCGACCGCTGCAGCACAAAGGCACTGGGTTTGTCCGCCTGCCATGCTGAAAACAGTAAAGTCTTTCTCTGCCATGTAAAGCAGTGAGACGGAAATGACCTAGAAGCATTGTGCCCCCAAGGGCTGTTTTCACACTAATTTCAGATTGGCAAGTGTTGTTCCCCAAAGTCTCCTAAAAGTCTACTACAACTTATTTATTTGCATTTTTATTTGCATGGTATCCATTACTGTTTGGGCCATTCGGAGTGTGAAATTATATGCAAATTACTATGCGTTTATCATAATTCTACAGTACATCACTGCTATCCTTGTGTCATTTTTATTTATGACAGCACAAATATAGCAACAACATTGTCTCGTTAGTTTTTGGTTTTAGGTTGTTTCCTTGAACTCTCAGTTCTTGTTTTCCTACGTCCATGGAATGTCCCCATAAAACATGGAAACCCAATGTCTCTGTGTGTGTGTACTGGCCACTGTGAGTGCCTGTACCCATGACAACCCATGTAGGAAGGCAGAGTATGCAGCATGGTTTATACGGGAAAGTCTCTACTAAACATTTCTGGCACTATACCACTACATGCTGATTTTTCTCAGAGAAGGAATGTTTAGGATGTAATCTGTCTGTGTGCCTGTCCCTCATCTCTTCAGTGGGCTCAGAGGAATGCATGCAGGGGATGGAGTTAATGTGAAGGGGGAGTGCCGCAGGGGAGAGTCTATATATACATGTGGACCCTGGGAGGCTGCTGCTTTTAGGCACAGTTGGACTCTGTTGGAACACTAGAGAACACCTCTGTACATTTCACCAGACTAACGGTGAGTCTCATTTTTTTTGCTCTTTGTCTTTTTTACATTTATTATCCTTCCCTTTCTCTTTTTTCATCCTTTGTTATTTTATTTGCACAACTTGGAAAACTTAATATAGCCAAGGATAAAAAGGCACAAAGATATTAATTAACATTTGGCATGAACAGTTGAAGAAGACATTAATGACTATTGACTATTGCCAGTCAATATTGACTTAAGCTCCACATCCTGACATATTATGGCCATTTAACACTGGATGTTGTGCTTAAGTCAATATACTGACTGCCACGAAGCTCTAAGCAGCACTTGGATTGAAATAAGGGACGTGGCTTTGAACTTGAACAGTTCCTCTTTTTCAGAATCAGTTGGTTTGTTCCTTTCCTTTTTTCAGAGTAGAATTATCAAAAAAGGGTCTTGTTGTACAAATTGCTAGACTAAACTTATTTTCCTACATTTCATTTTCTTATTAAGTTATTTTCTTTCTCAAATCGGACACATCCTGGTGTTTTAATTTCAAAGCCGTCTTAATTATTCTTACAAAGGAGGACTTGAAACAATCAGGATAATTGTATTGTTCAGTAAGTATTGTTTTGCTCCTAATTCTATTGAGATCAGAATGCTCTTTTAAAAGATGAATTGTTGAGTCATAAATTCTAAATACGAGTTCTACATGATTAGTATTCATAATAATAGCTACTGAATTTTTCACATAATTCACTAAATCATTATGTGAGACATCATTGCACAAGAGCCAAGTGAAGTCTGTGATCTTTGAAATATCAAATGTCAGGTTTAGTCTTGTGTATTTATTTGTGCTTATTAATGTGTGAAAATCTGAGTCATTTTGTTGTCTGCTGTAGAACAGGGTTTCACCGCAGGACAAGTGTATTGGTTTCAGATTTTCTCAGGTCTGGGTGTGCCTTTTTTCTGTATATTGAGTCTTGGGAAATAAGATATGAGTGTGAGACCATCTCCCTTGTGTAATCCAAGTGCCCAGAAATGTTCTAAATGCTCAACATTTAAAGCCATCAAATATATTCTCTCAGCAACCCCTCCAGAAAACATCTGCTTTGCTATACATCTGGGGTTTAAATGCTGAATTATTCTCCAAAGAAGAGGAGAGAACAGCTCTACTATTCACAATGACTGTGTGCTCATAATAATAATAATAATATTAATAAAGAGTTCTTTGAAGCACAAAAAACTTTTAGTGTATTTGCTTTTAATTCTTATAGCAGACAGATGATTTCACTGATCTGCCTTTATTGTTGTATAATTTGCTGGCAGGGTGTAATGTGGAACAGGACATGCCCGAACATGTTTTCTTTTTCTTTTTTTTTTTAAATGGCTTAGCCAATGGAAAACATGTATAAATGTACAAACACTCTGGTATTTCTGCCCCTGTGGTCTGGCTGTCCAATTCATTTCAGGTTACTGTTAAGGTCCTATCCTGAGCAAACAAATATGACCCCTAGAAATGGCTGCATTGATTTCAGTATTGATTTTTATGTTGTGGCTTCCACTTTATGATATATATGCCTTGATCTGTTACAGACAAGGGTAAGAAGGAAAAGACGGCCTCTCTGCTTTGAACCAGAATGAATCGGGTGGAAGAATGGGTTTTGGAGAACAAGGACAGTATCGAGAAAGGAGTGGAAATCATTGGGCAAGGCTGTGAGGTTTTAGCGGCCACTGTGGGACAGTTCCACCCCATCCTGGAGGCCGTGTTTTTGGCCTCAGCCGAGATCCTCGGCAACCCAGATGGAAAAGAAGCCAAGTTCCTCGCTGAGCAGTTTGAAAAGATCAACCAGAAACTCGAAGGTATTCAAGATGAAATCGACCAAATCGCTTTGGAGATGCAGCGGACAGCCATGAACATGCAGAACTTTGACTATGAGGCAAATATATTCACTCAGTATGAGAAGTTTCAAGACTTTGTCAATGCTAAGCCCAAGTTCAAGGAGTGGAATAAGGAGGAGTTTATAAGTCAGTATGAGAACACCAAAAGGGATATGAACATTGATGCCTTGTACAATGCTGTAACTACAGAGAATTTTGCTGGAGATGCCATATTGGACACGCTTGTGATCACAGAGAAAAGGAGCAGAAAGCCAGTGGAGGAGTTCTGTGCCAGGCTAAAGAAGATATTTGTCATGGGCATTATAGCAGTCATAGGTTACGCCGCCCTGAAAGAGGGAGCAGTAGCTGAGAACATAGTGAAGACATGGCAGAATCAAATGGAAGAAGTAGAGAAACGCATGAAAGCGGCGGTGGATGACTGCATTGAGAATTTCCCCTTGCAGGCCAAAACAGATGTGGATCAACTTCTAAAGGGACCAGTCAGCGTTCACCAAGAGTTTGCAGGATCTATACTGGATATCCTTGAGAAGAAATATTACTGGGTTTCTTGGTCAGTTCGGGTGTTCAACCACAGTGGCGGCTTTTTCTTGTGGAACTGGCTCGCTGGCAAAAAGTACCATGGAATCGGTGGAGGTGGCAACTTTTTTGATCTTCCGGCCCCAAACAGCTTCAGAATCGTGGTATCTTTCAGTGCAGACCCAAAACCCATCAACAAGAGCCAGCTGCTAGATGAAATAGAGGCACAGAAGCTGAAGGGAAACATGGAGTTTGTGGCTCAGATGCTGGGGAAGACTTTTCCCAACAATGTGATCCATGCCATTAGCACTTATAAGAAAGTAGAAGAGAAAAACAACTTCCAACCAGAATGTTTCTACTTTGGGATACACAAAAATGCATACCTGTACATTCATTCTGAATAAATGTGTGAAGCGTTGAAATGGCAATCAGTCATATATAAAGCTCTGGAAAAAATTAAGAGACCACTCCAAGTTCAGAAATCAATGTTAAGTGGTCTCTTAATTTTTTCCAGAGCTGTATACTTTTGGTTTTAAAAATTGTATCAAATAGTCCAGCATTAAAAATAAAGTACCTCTATGTCTTTTTATTATGCACCTACAATGACAAAGTATATTATTGCTGGTTCTTCACTTTATTTTTGCATGTCAAAGCATAAAAGAAATGTTTTAAAATAAATATTTGTCTCTGACCAAACATAAAGGCTTACATTCCGAATTGTATTGTTTTGTAGTTATGAAGACTTTTGAAAGACAAGTTGAGTGGCAAAAACTTCAGTGATCGACGGAAAGATTCGACAATGCTTAGAAACAGATACTTAAGGTTTTAGTAAAGGCTTCTACTGGAAAAATGGTATGTTCAAATAAAATAATGAACATTCAAGTAATCTATATATTCTCTGTAATCCAGGAATCATGTCCATTTCATGTTTATGATGGTATGTAATCACAAATAAAACAACTATGATTATGATCAAACTAGAAATTTGTTTCAAAGTATCAACAGACATCCAGATGTGTACAAGTTATGGACCTTATTCTAGATAGACATTATAGGCCTACTTTATTTCATTAAATTTACTGTATGTCAAAGTCATAGTCTTGTTTTAATTTGCAAAAATAAAATGTCTAGCTGAATAAGGTTAATATTTTACAGGAAATGTATAGGAGACTTTTACAAAAGATTGAATAATGTTCCTTATTCAAAAAAAAAAAAAAAAAGTACTATGGTAACCATATGTCAATATTTAAAGGATAAAACTTCTTTTACAACAATAACAAAAACTGGACTATGGAATTTTTGTGGAAAACTATGGTTACTGTGGTAAATTATAAGGAATAAAGAACCATACTTAAGCAAGTGGCTCGTTTGTGGTCACTATGCCACCCCGAAATAACGGGGAAATAAGCAAAGAATCAAAACATTTAAACAAATAATCTTTTATTAAAGTTAAAATAATTAACAAACAATACATTTAAAACCAAAAATCAGCAGCATTTAATTATAGTGGGCCTCAACTAGCATAAGCAATGGGGCGCACCTTACCTCCTTGCTCCACGAGAGTACTGCGCCCAGCACGCTAGGGGACAAATAACAGGTTCCCATACATGCCTTAGCTTCTTCAACCCATTCATTAATATCCACCCAAGATTTCCCACTAAATTTTGGCCACCTCTTATCTCTAGGCACAAATACAAACCTTTCAGTTACTGGAGTACAGTCAGTACTACCAGTCAGTGATGGAAGTATAAGGGCAGTAGCTGTGGCAAAGGTAGGCCTACTAGGTCCTGCAATTAGACACCCTCTCCTGTCGCAATCTCTCATTGTCAGCTAGAGCCACAAGCTCTTTAAGTTCCTGTAATTCTCCCTCCATTATTATAAAATGTACCTACTTAATTTTGTAGTACTCAGCACCAACAATGAACGGCATCTAAGGAATTCGAACCAAAAACTGCAATCTCCAGAGCACACGCTGCTGCTTTGTTCCGCGAGAGAGAGAAAGAAAGAAAACAAAAACACAACTTACATCAAAATTATACGGTCCCACGCCTCTGCCATATATTCTGTGGACCCTGCCGATTTCGCCACATGTAGCAAGTGGTTCGTTTGTAGTCACTACGCCACCCCGAAATAACGGGGAAATAACCAAAGAATCAAAACATGCAAATACGTTCCACTTAGAAGAGGCAAGAGGTGTGAGTTTCCGTTTAAACAAATAATCTTTTATTAAAGCTAAAATAATTTACAAACAATACATTTAAAACCAAAAATCAACAGCATTGAATTATCTTGGTTGAATTAAAAAAAAGAAAAGGGTAAAAAAAGAAAGTTAATAATCAGTGCAGGAGCTGAGGCTTCCTTTATGAGAAGCATGCTAGTGTGGCACACCCAGTGCACAAACGTACAAACCTACGGAGCCCCTAAAGGGACATGGTGGTAGAAAAAAAAATGGGAAGGAAGGACTATGGAGTCAAATTAATGCCTTAAAGTTTTGCACAAAAATAAAGTTTTGCAAAACACAAAAAAGAATTGAGCTATAAAAAAATGTTTTGCAAACAAAAATAAAGAATTGCAAAGGAAAATAAAATATTGAGCGGAAAAAAAAATAAGTTTTGCAAACAAAAATAATAAATTGCAAAATAAAATAAAGTAGTGCAAAAATAAAAATATAATCAATTACAAAAATCAATGACAGCTGTAATCCTATTTTATCTTTTCCACATAATTTTCATGCTCAAACCTACAAAATCATTTGTAACGCTCATTTTATTCTGCGTTTCAGTCAAGCGTGCGCTCACGATACCGGTTTTCTTTTGCGCTGCACTGTTCTGTGCGGATCTCTTTATGGCACTGGTTTGACGTGGGGGTGGAGTCAAGAAACGGGGATACGCCCCCGCGAAATACATTGGAAGGGAACGTAATCGGCGACAGGAGAAATAATTTTGACATGGTGAAAAATAATGCATGGTTTGTTTTTGTTGGTTTGTTTAGCATATGTTGTCGCCGATTACGACCCCCTCCAATGCATTTCTTATAGTAATATGACCCGTTGCGCTCTGTCTCACTGCCTGTATCGACTTTTGTGTCCTTAAACATTCGTTTTTTGGGGTCGACTGCTTATAAAAACGTATTTCTGTTTTTTTTTTTAGCTTGTTAGCTGTACACCTTGTCACGTAGCAGCTTTTAGGCATTGTTCTGTTTATTGTAATGAGTCAGAAAAGACAAGAAGGCAGCCTCACGCAATACAAAGTCAATGGAGACTGTTGGATTGTTTTTCCCCCGGTGGGCGTGGTTTTCAGATTATAATAAATGCGCTCTGTCTCTATGCTTGATCTGATCTGGGTAGCGTTTCCCAAAAGCATCGTAAGCCTAAGTTGATCGTAGCTCCATTGGTTTCCAAAAGCTTATGATGCTTTTGGGAAACGCTGCCCTGTTCTGTTGCGATCTGCGTCTCCTGCCGATGACGTGTTTCGCGGGGGCGTGCCCCCGTTTCTTGACTCCACCCCCACGTCAAACCAGTGCCATAAAGAGATCCGCATAGAAAAGTGCAGCGCAAAAGAAAACCGGTATCGTGAGCGCACGCTTGACTGAAACGCAGAATAAAATGAGCGTTGCAAATGATTTAGTATGTTTGAGCATGAAAATTATGTGGAAAAGATAAAATAGGATTACAGCTGTCATTGATTTTTGTAATTGATTATATTTTTATTTTTGCACTACTTTATTTTATTTTGCAATTTATTATTTTTGTTTGCAAAACTTATTTTTTTTCCGCTCAATATTTTATTTTCCTTTGCAATTCTTTATTTTTGTTTGCAAAACATTTTTTTTATAGCTCAATTCTTTTTTGTATTTTACAAAACTTTATTTTTGTGCAAAACTTTAAGGCATTAATTTGACTCCATAATGGACATTTTACGTGGTGGTGGAAAAAAAAATTGGGATGGGAGGATTTTTTTTTTTTTTTTTTTTTCAAATCATTTGCCATCCCTCGCAAAGATGTTTTGCGTTCCTTCGCAAAGTTATAATCGTTCCCTTGCTGTGAGCTGGGACAATCACTTCCTCTTTAATGTCCCGCTGGCTGACAGTAGTGTTTCAGTTAGTGACATACGTTAATAATGCACACAAATAATGCGCGCTCATAGAGTTTGAACTTGTTGGACTCAAAAATGAAGAAATGCAGTCAGTGCTTATGTCAAGAAGTTCAGTTGGCAATATATTCACAGATCCGAGCTTCCCTGATTAATAACTCGTGAGCTAAACGTTGTTAAAACACAAATACAGCTACTTCCAATCATAGTAACCTAGACAACAAGCTACAACAACCCAATTTTTCTCAAATGTGCTTTATAATAAATTGGCCTCTATGAGCAGGTGGCGGAGATACACACCTGAAGGGACCGTCTGACACAATTACACCTTATAATTATAATTAGTCATATGGTAGCTCCTTTAGTTGGTATTTAACAGCTGCTGCTCCAACCTGGCTATTGTGCTGCCATGACACACAGGTGGGAGCCCTGAAGACACACCACAATAAAATGTATAGGCTAACTGTAGTTAACTCAAACCAAACTTCCCACACTGCAAATGCACCACAATAAAACTTACCCGGGTAAGCAACACACACACACACACACACACAAGCTTGGTGGACATCACATTAAACAAGTAAAGATTGCATTATACATTGCCAAAAGTATTGGGACGTGTTCTCTGGAGTGTCGAGTAATGTAAATAAATAAATCTACAATATAAGTTAACTAAATATAAGTTATCTATTATATTTGTCCATTAGTACTGTTGATAAATTAAGGAACATTTGTGTTGGATTAAAAAGTGAGTTAACACATCAGCAGCTACCTCAACATGTAGCATTGAGCACATAAATCTCAGAGGAAACTTGAATCTTGACAGATGATCACATGTGTTTATCTGGTGGAGAGAGGCTGATGAAGGAATGCTGCCATCAAAGGCTTTGAGTGAGTATAAATGAATACAACGTTTATTTAAATCTTAAGCTGTAATTTCAAAGAGTATTACATCACTTTTCTGATTCTTGATTTGTGTGCATATGCTGCTGAGCTGTTGTGGTGGAGCAGGACCTGCAGGGCAAGGTGACGGCAGCAATTGTGAACAAAAACAGGAAGAACCTGAAACATAAAGTAAGATCATTTTGTTACTTCTAATACAGAAATCAAAAGACATTCTGCTGTTAAAATGACTGCATTTGTATTATGTTTGTATAAGGATGTGAAATGTGTTCAGACTGGTGTGAACACTGAAGATGGAGAGTCACAGCAGATCCTGGAAATGGTGTAGGGCCGTGGATGAGACCCTCCATCACTCCACCTGCCCTTATTGCAACATCTGGCCCCGATGTTGCTGTGATTTCTTCATCCTCAGTGAGTCCAGAGCCAGCGAGAGCATCGAGAAAAAGACCAAAGGACATTGAGGATGTGATTTTGGTCAAGTTTGTTCTGCTGGTTTCTGTTCATACATTGGAGCCCAAATTTCATAAGCTTCAAAAGCATCATCAAATAATGTCATGAAGCTTCTACAAAATCAGGCTCCATTGACTGATATTGTATGAACAGAAACCAGCAGGACAAACTTGACTAAAATCACCTTTTGTGTTCAGAAGTGACGAAAAAAATGCACAGGGATTGAACTAAATAATGTCTGAATTTATTTGTTTGGGTGAATTATATCCCCAAATAGAAATTGTATGAAATGTATGTATGCATTTATATTATACCTTGAAAAAGTAAACTTTAAGCAATAAGCTGCTTTATTAAGCATTTGTGAGACTCTAACAAAATAATTTACAAAAATCTAATTTACATTTTTGTATTTGACAGATGCTGTTATCCAAAGATTCAATTCAATTCACATTTATTTGTATAGCGCTTTTCACAATACATATCATTTCAAAGCAGTTTTACAGAGAATGCATGTCAACATCTGTCCTCCAAAAAACAACGACCCTATAGGTCGTTTTTTAAGCACCATATATTACGACCTATACTTCCGTTTTGAAGTCATGCGCCCTCTAGTGAGCATAAAATAATGATAGTGTCTTTTTTCTTTTTTTTTTTTAATGACAGTGTTGTTACATCTGTCATCATGAAATGAGGTATGACTGTCATTGCCAATCAAAATGCGTGTTCATTTGCAATGTGTGGACTTTTTACACCATTTGTCCTATTTCCATTTACAAAAATTAAATTTTATTAATGACTACTTCCACCCCACCCCTAAACCTACCCTTAGTGATTTATAGTGCATTTACACTTTATGAGCACATGTGTTCCCTGGGATCGAACCCACGATTGCATGATCACATGATTGCATAGCCTATTGTTATTGTAATGCTCTGCCAGCTGAGCTACCAACCCGATCTCACGGCAGTTCGTACGTATTTTACGAGTTGACAAATTCGTATGAATTCATACGAATGACCTACCCCAAACCCCGCCCCTAAACTTAACCGTCACTGGGGTTTAGACAAATCGTACGAATTCGCACGAGTGAGGTCGTATGAATTTATACGAAATAGCCACCTCGTAGAATAAGTACGAATTGGTCGTGAGATAGCGTACACGAATACACAGATAAAAGGGAACAATGCATTAAAATGAAAGCAAATGCTCCTATGGGTCGTAATTTCATGAATTAAAATGAAAGTGTCCTGTTGTCGATAGGGGCGCCACTTTAGTAAACGCTGAGTCGTATTTCAGGGAAGTGACAAACGACCTATATGGTCGTATTAGTTGGAGAACATGTTGCAATTTAAGAATGTAGTTAGCAAATAATGTAATAATTTAGGCAATTAATTTACAATCACTGTTAGCAGTTTAACTGAAGGTTGAAGCAATGAGCTCCTGGAAAAATGAATTACATTAACAATAATTAGGATATAGAAATTGGGCAATGTGCATGTTGATCCAGATGATTGCGTCTTCTGAAGTCCTCGCAGGAGTTGGCGCCGTCTCTTCATAGGTGTTGGTCACAGTATTGGACTATTACAATGCTATTATTACAGGGACGATCCCTGTGGAGCAACTTGGAGTAAAGTGCCTTTTAAGGACACACTGGTGACGGCTGCGGAGATCGAACCAGCAACCTTCTGCTTACCAGTTCATTTTTAAAAATTTGCATGTGAAAATATGAAATTAAATATGGCAAGAAATGCTGACATGAAGTGTAAAACGTTTTAATTTGTTTAAAGGTTTTACAGGTAGTCATCCTCATGGAGAGCAGGCACACAAATGTTTGGAGCAGACACGGTGGCAGCCAGATTGTCCCGCACATCTTCTCCCACTCTTGCTTCAGAGTTGTGGGGGTCAGGGGACCATCATCATGGTTTTCCTCATCCTCTGGATCAACAATGTCCCCACTGAGAAGAGCAGCAATGAGGGACATGATGGAAGGCAAAGACAAGCAAATATGTTCTTGGTGGTCGGTTGCTTCAACAAAATAAAGCCGCAGAATTGGCACAGCTGTGTTGAGATGGCAGTAGGACCTGAGGTTCACCACCTGTAAATACATGATTGTTAGAGCATTAAGTTTGAATAAAGCTTTGTTTCATGTGTTGTTGATGTATTTATTTATTGTGATGGTTACTTTTATTCATTCTTTTATTCATTTATTCACGTTTCTTATTGTTGTAATTATTTTATTAATTCATGTTTTAATTCATTGCCTGACTGTAAACAGATGTATTCACCTTGGTTGCATTTGTCTAGTGTGTGTTTGTAGCGCTCTTTTGACTGTGAAAGAGAAAGCGCCCTGAGTTCAAGTGAATAAATTATGTTCACCTCTATTCAAAAGAATCAAAGTAAATCATTCAGAAAATTTAGTAGATCAAAATAGGATGTATTAAAAATGAAATAAAAGAAAATGCAAAATATGTGTTTCTGTTCACAAAAGCATTGTACAAAATAGACACTACAGTTTCACAAATTCGGGTATTAAATTCTTCAAATAATAGTGAAACCCATAGTCTTTATAACCCTTCAAACTCGTTGGGGCCCATACATGAAGATACGTTCCGTTCAGACAAAAAATAAATAAATAAACAAACTGTACCTCCAGGTGACTCAAACCAATCAACCGCCGTTCTGATAGATGATGAGGAGAGCAATGACGTTCAGCAATCGGAGCGATGATAGTGAAATAGTTGCTTCGATCTAGTTGAACAGTTTTCCTCACTGGCGCAGACAATCGATGTCTCAATGACAACGACCAGGGAAATCCCTCGCTGATAGGGGAATTCCGAGTGTTGCCGGGTAACTCAGAGCACTGTCCGATGTCCTCACGAGTTCCTCGCGCTGTCCTCGTTCGTCGGTAAATAGATTTATAGTCTCTGCGCAACACTCTGCCCTGCGCATGCACTGGGTTAGATCATGACAGAGCCTGTTTCATATGGCAAGCCAAAGTACTCACAAACGCCTGGTCGGACGTCTGATTGCACACTGACGCGTCAAAAGCGCGCGTTTTGACAGCAAAACGCGCGTCCTCGACGTGTGATTTGCGTTAAGAACGCGCGTTCTTAACGCGCGCTTTGGTATCATAGAAAACGCGCGTCAAGAACGCGCGTTTTTTTGTGTACCAAAACGCGCGTTCTTGACGTGTGATTTGCTATTAAAACGGGCGTTCTTGACGTGCGCTTTAGAGTGACCAAAAACGCGCGCTTTTGACGTGCGTTTATCATAACAAAAATGGGCGTCGAATACATGCGTTTTGAGTCAAACAAAACGCTCGTTATGAGCGTTTAAACAGGTAAACCAAACAGGCAGTGCAAGCGTGTGTTTGAAGTGTCCATCAGAAAGAACGCGCTCTTTCCTTAGTGTTCTCAAAAGTGCATGTCGAAAGCGTGTGCTCACTCTTTAGGGCTTTGAGTCTGTTATGTTTTAGTCCGCTATAGGTTTAGGACAGCATTATCATTAAACTCCACCAAAACAACATGGAATTATCGAGGATAAATTTGGCAGATGATTATAGGCTAAAGGTTGAGTTATAATCCAGTATAATTAATATGAAATATGCATATGAAAACGTAAAACTATTATTTAAAATAGCCGTGGGGGAATGACAGTGGATATACCTTCGATCAAGGCCAAAACTTTGTAAGTTTGTAAGGAGCCAATAAAATACTACACCACATGTATGATCATCTTGGCTATATATTACGGTGGCGTATTGCCTCGTGGATAATATTTTTCCCCCCTCAATTATGTCGTAAAACGACATATTTTCTCATTAAAACGAGATGTTATGTCGTTAAAACGACATATTTTGTACGTGACGTGTACGAAAAATGCCTTTATACCTTTATCTGATCTATAGAGCTCATATAGCCTATATCAGTTCAGTTTACATTTATTTGTTTAGCGCTTTTCACAATACTTAGCCCTATAATTTTTAAAGCCGCTTTATAGGAAATGCTTTAACATTACAATTTGGAGTAATCTGTTATCAAGGGTGACTGTACAAGTTATGGCCTAATTTCATAGGCTCCTACATAGGCTATATGTAGCAAGTCTGTGAGGCCCCCCGCAAAGAATGAGATGGGGGCCCTCCCACAAGCAGTGATGTCATGTGTTAAAATTTGTTGTGCACCTGAGTCCATCTGCCCCACAGTTTACAAAAGCTGATTTAACAGTGAATCATGTGGTGAATTATCATTGCATTGATTTATTTGATATTATTTTTGAATAATATTATAGCCTAGCCTATATGATAGGCCTAGCTATATAATGTTTAGTGATTTTGATATCGCAGACTAAAATACCGGCAGGAATAAATATTTAGGCTAATTTACTCATTAAAACCAAAGGAGCGCCAAGAGAACGGATAACAGCCTCAACGAGCACTGGCCATGATTTCAGAAACAACACATTCCAGCGGATAGATCGCCTCTTATTTAACACAGACCTACAAATTTCTTATCAAATGGAGATGTTTCTTTCTTGTAGGTACAGTTATTCGCCGAGTTTAAATTAATTTTTGAGTTGTTTCAGAAAGATTCTCGCAGAGAGACAGCTGAAAAGCGCACCCTGTTTTTATTTATTCTATTTTACAAAA
This sequence comes from Chanodichthys erythropterus, assembly GCF_024489055.1. NCBI lineage: Eukaryota > Metazoa > Chordata > Actinopteri > Cypriniformes > Xenocyprididae > Chanodichthys > Chanodichthys erythropterus. The sequence continues at coordinate 35,239,011 of NC_090222.1, forward strand.
GTCGCCTACAAGGTGTTGTTGTTATTATGAGCATAAATATAAAATAAAATTTGAAAAAAGTAGACCATTTGTAGTCTTGCACTAATCTGTAGGCTATCGCCAAAAATGACGAAATGTCTATTTTAAGTTGTTTCAGCTGTCATGGGGAAAAAATCCATCAGAACGCGCCGGCGCATTCGTCGGCCAGAGGATAAAAATGCAGCCAGTTTAGTTTCATATTTATATTTAAATTTTGGGCTATAGCGTAATACTATTTTTTTTTAAATGTCACATGTTGATTATGAAAAGTGAATAGCATGACGGATGCGCAATGTCGGGAGACATGAAGCGGGTTAGACATAAGTTTGACCACTTCATTAAGTTTTGTTTTATAGTAAGTCTTTCTTTAAAGTGAATTTCGTTTTGTAGAAATTGTATCTTAATTTCAATCAATGTTTCATCAACCAATTGCCTATATTTAATAAATAGGAAGAAAACCAAGAACGTCGGGTGTAGAATGGATTGCGTAACAAACGAATCCATGTTTCCGCGGCCTTTGAATAAGGCTGAAGCAATATTCTGTTTTTATTAAATTTCTTAAATACATGTCTTTATTACTTAATTAATTGATAAGATATTTTTGGGTCTAACAATATATTTTAGCTGGTCTAAATTCTAAGTTAGACACAAATTTGCGCTATATAAGGTTCCCTTCTAGACAAGCGTGTAAATTGCTGTTTCGGTCGCAATTTTTCAGTAATTTCGATCGGTGCATCAAATGATGTAGGCGTAAACTAAATTCATGTAGTTTCAGTAAAAGAATAAAGAAATAACTAAACTTATTTGCTATAGGCTACATTTGGAAAAGAACTTCAGACATTCCGATAGCTGACCATTAGCAGAGCTGGCGATGAGGTGTTTGGGCAATATATAATAATATAAATAACAATAATAATGTCTCAGCAAAGACCGAACATATTTATTTGTCTCGGCACACGACCGCAACAGTAACACAGCGTATCAAGGCTTGCTGTTGTCTTGGCTACCTTACAAACGGCGATGGAAACAACAGTGATGAATTTTTCCTCCTTTTGTGGTAATTTAGCACTCAAAAAAATGATTCAGGCCCTTCATAGATATGACACATTTAAATTTAATTCACTTTACTTAAACATATCTAATTAGGAGTAATACGTATTTATATTTAATGAGTCTAACATAAAATATTTAAATAGTTTAATCTATGAAATGTATTTAAATTTGACCAACTAAATGTAATTACATTTGGGAAATGGAAGTGCACTCAAAAAAAGATACATTGTATTTACTTAATTTTTTTATGTCAACAGGTTCCACGTAACTTGGTTATGTTGCATGTAATTAAGATTATTGGTTTCTAACTTACATTTATTACATAAGGTTAACTCAATGCCATTTAGTTGAATCAGGCAGAGGTGGGAAGTCCAGGGGTCAGAGAGTAAAATTCCTGCCATATTTTTATTCCACCACTGAAGCATTAATGAGATAAATAAGTGTTTAATTGAGTGATGATTGAGCATTATTGAAGACACCTGATGAAAACAAGCAGAATCACCAAAGGAGAAAATCACAATTTTTAAGACACCATCGTGGAGATGAGTGTTTGTTTTAGTTGAGCTCTTGATCCTTGTTTTTTTAGTATTAGATATTGATTGGGCAGTTTTAACTGCATTAAAACCAACCAGACAAGCAAAGTCAAAAGATGATCAGGTGGTGTTGGTTATGTTTTCACATAATCATTATTTGATCTGAACTCATTTAGAGCCCAATCTCTGAGTTAGATTTACATTATTGATTACAGCAGCACTGTGATTCTACAGCAGAATATCAACTTTATCAATACAATTTTTTTTTTTAAAGTTCTGATGTAAATAAACGAGTTTTATTTAGACACACAGATATCAAGAATCAGCCTGTGAATCTCAACAGTGGTGAGAATAATAAAGCATGTTGCAGTGCATTCTGGGTGCCACCAATCAAAATTAATCCATGCCTCCCATCATGCATTGCTGCATGAATAAATTATGAGCTGAATTGTTTTAGTAATTTTCTTTATTCTCACTATTTAAATTTTGCTGTTTTTCTGTGACTTTTTAGTAGCTTGTTTTCTAATGTTCAGAGTTGATCTGTTGATCAGAATATGTTGCTTGTCACCGTCATTGAGATTCATACGCTGATTCTTGATGTCTGTGTGTGCCTAAAGTAAAGCTTTTTTTTTTTGTGATAAGGACAACATCTCTAAAAAAAATATATATATTTTGATAAAGCTGATCTTCTGCTATAGAATCACAGTGCTGCTGTAATCAATAATGTAAATCTAACTCAGAGATTGGGCTCTAAATGTGTTCAGATCAAATAATGATTATGTGAAAACATAACCAACACCACCTGATCATCTTTTAACTTTGCTTGTCTGGTTGGTTTTAATGCAGTTAAAACTGCCCAATCAATATCTAATATTAAAAAGACAAGGATCAAGAGCTCAACTAAAGCAAACCCTCATCTCCACGATGGTGTCTTAAAAATTGTGATTTTCTCCTTTGGTGATTCTGCTTGTTTTCATCAGGTGTCTTCAATAATGCTCAATCATCACTCAATTAAACACTTATTTATCTCATTAATGCTTCAGTGGTGGAATAAAAATATGGCAGGACTTTTACTCTCTGACCCCTGGACTTCCCACCTCTGCCTGATTCAACTAAATGGCATTGAGTTAACCTTATGTAATAAATGTAAGTTAGAAACCAATAATCTTAATTACATGCAACATAACCAAGTTACGTGGAACCTGTTGACATAAAAAAATTAAGTAAATACAATGTATCATTTTTTGAGTGCACTTCCATTTCCCAAATGTAATTAAATTTAGTTGGTCAAATTTAAATAAATTTCATAGATTAAACTATTTAAATATTTTATGTTAGACTCATTAAATATAAATACGTATTACTCTAATTAGATATGTTTAAGTAAAGTGAATTAAATTTAAATGTGTCATATCTATGAAGGGCCTGAATCATTTTTTTGAGTGGGCATTGCAATCGATACAGGCATCGAAAGGTACTTTACACTATATTTACACTATAAGTGTGATAAAGGCATGATAAATTCTCTATTATAGATCAGATAAAGGTAGCCTATACATTCACGTCATATATGCCAACAAAATGTCGTTTTAACGACATAACATCTCGTTATTACGAGAAAAGATGTCTTAACGACATAATTGAGGGGGGAAAAAAATATTATCCACGAGGCAATATTTTATTGGCTCCTTACAAACTTACAAAGTTTTGGCCTTGATCGAAGGTATATCCACTGTCATTCCCCCACGGCTATTTTAAATAATAGTTTCGTTTTCATATGCATATTTCATATTAATTATACTGGATTATAACTCAACCATTATAATCATCTGCCAAATTTATCCTCGATAATTCCATGTTGTTTTGGTGGAGTTTAATGATAATGCTGTCCTAAACCTATAGCGGACAAAAACATAACAGACTCAAAGCCCTAAAGAGTGAGCACACGCTTTCGACATGCACTTTTGAGAACACTAAGGAAAGAGCGCGTTCTCTCCGCCTGATGGACACTTCAAACACACGTTTGCACTGCCTGTTTGGTTTACCTGTTTAAACGTTCATAACGAGCGTTTTGTTTGACTCAAAACGCACGTATTCGACGCCCATTTTTGTTATTATAAACGCACGTCAAAAGCGCGCGTTTTTGGTCACTCCAAAGCGCACGTCAAGAACGCGCGTTTTAATAGCAAATCACACGTCAAGAACGCGCGTTTTGGTACACAAAAACGCGCGTTCTTGACGCACGTTTTCTATGATACCAAAGCGCGCGTTAAGAACGCGCGTTCTTAACGCAAATCACACGTCGAGGACGCACGTTTTGCTGTCAAAACGCGCGCTTTTGACGCGTCAGTGTGCAATCAGACGTCCGACCAGGCGTTTGTGAGTACTTTGGCTTGCCATAGTATGTTTCACACTGCAAGCGTGAGCAGCGCGTATTTTTTTCGGCGTGCATGTTAACCAACGGATGCATTCACAGGCAGCAGGAGCAGCGCGTAAGCAGCAGTGAAGCGAGGGTTTCGGCGCCGAGTCTATTTTTGCTGCGCTGCTGACGCTCAATTAAAGTGAAAGCACACTTTTTATGGACAAAATAAATATAATTTCACACAAAAAGGGTTCAAAATGCGCAGAATAAGCATGTCTAATGAGTTACTTATAACAAGAATTTGAGTATGACAGAAAAGAAAATTAAGAATCAAAAATAATTATAAGATTTACCCATTTAAACTTGTTTTTAATTATTCAGTCTGGGTTAAAGTATGGTGCATTATAAAAAAAAAACTAAAGTAAACTAGCCAGAAAACGATACATAAACATTATTTTAGTTATTATACAGAGATATAGGCCTATAGGCTGCAGCATACCCAAATCAAACCCGAGTTTGCTGGCTTGTAAACTTGTGCACGCGGCAGATGATGTAAAACACAGAGCTTACCTCATATGAGGCTCTTATTTATTTTTATTTATTTATTTATTTACGTTTGAGAATGTTGTACACCTCCCCATGTTAACAAACTTTCAAGACTATCAAGTTTATAAATTACCAACTTATGAAAACAAATTTATAGCTGTCTTTGTAAAGAAATGCTCACTTTATATGTAGCTTCGAGCCGCTGCTGTGACGCTCTACAAACGCTTCCAGTGTGAATACTCGCACGTCTCTGCAGCTGCAGTGACGATGTAGTTGCGCTCACGCGCTGCTCACGCGACGCTCACGCATGCAGTGTGAAACAGAACGCACGAGCTGCGTTGTCCACGCGAACTCTCAAAATAGGGAGAAATTGTAGAAACTTTGTTTTAAAGTCCCTTCTCCCCTTTCACTTTATAAATGAGTTACTCGGCTTTCGTTTCCGCCACAAAAAAAAAACCAAAAAAACACAAAAAAAAGCCACTAAAAAAAAAAGATTAATTGCGACTTTTTATCTCAGAATTGCGAGATAAAAAGTCAGAATTCTGAGATATAAAGTCGCAATTGCGTGATAAAAAGTCAGAATTCTGAGATATAAAGTCGCGATTGTGTGATAAAAAGTCAGAATTCTGAGATATAAAGTCGCAATTGCGTGATAAAAAGTCCGAATTCTGAGATAAAAAGTCACGATTGCGTGATAAAAAGTCCGAATTCTGAGATATAAAGTCGCGATTGTGTGATAAAAAGTCAGAATTCTGAGATATAAAGTCGCAATTGCTTGATAAAAAGTCAGAATTCTGAGATAAAAAGTCACGACTGCGTGATAAAAAGTCAGAATTCTGAGATATAAAGTCGCGATTGTGTGATAAAAAGTCAGAATTCTGGGATATAAAGTCCCAATTGCGTGATAAAAAGTCAGAATTCTGAGATATAAAGTCGCAATTGCGTGATAAAAAGTCAGAATTCCGAGATATAAAGTCGCGATTGCGTGATAAAAAGTCAGAATTCTAAGATATAAAGTCGTGATTGCGTGATAAAAAGTCAGAATTCTGAGATATAAAGTAGAAATTGCGAGTTATAAAGTCAGAATTCTGAGATATAAAGTAGAAATTGCGTGATAAAAAGTCAGAATTCTGAGATATAAAGTCGCAATTGTGTGATAAAAAGTCAGAATTCTGAGATATAAAGTCCCAATTGCGTGATAAAAAGTCAGAATTCCGAGATATAAAGTCGCAATTGCGTGATAAAAAGTCAAAATTCTGAGATATAAAGTCGCGATTGCGTGATAAAAAGTCAGAATTCTGAGATATAAAGTCGTGATTGCGTGATAAAAAGTCAGAATTCTGAGATATAAAGTCGCGATTGCGTGATAAAATGTCAGAATTATGAGATTTAAAGTCACAATTGCATGATAAAAAGTCAGAATTCTGAGATATAAAGTCACAATTGCGTGATAAAAAGTCAGAATTCTGAGATATAAAGTCGCAATTGCGTGATAAAAAGTTAGAATTCTAAGATATAAAGTCGCGATTGCGTGATAAAAAGTCAGAATTCTGATATATAAAGTAGAAATTGCGAGTTATAAAGTCAGAATTCTGAGATATAAAGTCACAATTGCGTGATAAAAAGTCAGAATTCCGAGATATAAAGTCGCAATTGCGTGATAAAAAGTCAGAATTCTGAGATATAAAGTCGTGATTGCGTGATAAAAAGTCAGAATTCTGAGATATAAAGTTGCAATTGCGTGATAAAAAGTCAGAATTCTGAGATATAAAGTCGCAATTGCATGATATAAAGTCAGAATTCTGAGATATAAAGTCGCAATTGCGTGATAAAAAGTCAGAATTCCGAGATATAAAGTCGCGATTGCGTGATAAAAAGTCAGAATTCTAAGATATAAAGTCGTGATTGCGTGATAAAAAGTCAGAATTCTGAGATATAAAGTAGAAATTGCGAGTTATAAAGTCAGAATTCTGAGATATAAAGTAGAAATTGCGTGATAAAAAGTCAGAATTCTGAGATATAAAGTCGCAATTGTGTGATAAAAAGTCAGAATTCTGAGATATAAAGTCGCAATTGCGTGATAAAAAGTCAGAATTCTGAGATATAAAGTCGTGATTGCGTGATAAAATGTCAGAATTCTGAGATATAAAGTCGCGATTGCGTGATAAAATGTCAGAATTATGAGATTTAAAGTCACAATTGCATGATAAAAAGTCAGAATTCTGAGATATAAAGTCACAATTGCGTGATAAAAAGTCAGAATTCTGAGATATAAAGTCGCAATTGCGTGATAAAAAGTTAGAATTCTGAGATATAAAGTCGCGATTGCGTGATAAAAAGTCAGAATTCTGAGATATAAAGTCGCGATTGCGTGATAAAAAGTCAGAATTCTGATATATAAAGTAGAAATTGCGAGTTATAAAGTCAGAATTCTGAGATATAAAGTAGAAATTGCGTGATAAAAAGTCAGATTTCTGGGATATAAAGCAGCAATTGCGTAATAAAAAGTCAGAATTCTGAAATATAAAGTCGCGATTGTGTGATAAAAAGTCAGAATTCTGAGATATAAAGTCGCAATTGCATGATAAAAAGTCAGAATTCTGAGATATAAAGTCCCAATTGCGTGATAAAAAGTCAGAATTCCGAGATATAAAGTCGCAATTGCGTGATAAAAAGTCAGAATTCTGAGATATAAAGTCCCAATTGCGAGATAAAAAGTCAGAATTCTGAGATATAAAGTCGCGATTGCGTGATAAAAAGTCAGAATTCTGATATATAAAGTAGAAATTGCGAGTTATAAAGTCAGAATTCTGAGATATAAAGTAGAAACTGCGTGATAAAAAGTCAGATTTCTGGGATATAAAGCAGCAATTGCGTAATAAAAAGTCAGAATTCTGAGATATAAAGTCGCGATTGTGTGATAAAAAGTCAGAATTCTGAGATATAAAGTCCCAATTGCGTGATAAAAAGTCAGAATTCCGAGATATAAAGTCGCAATTGCGTGATAAAAAGTCAGAATTCTGAGATATAAAGTCGTGATTGTGTGATAAAAAGTCAGAATTCTGAGATATAAAGTCGTGATTGCGTGATAAAAAGTCAGAATTCTGATATATAAAGTCGCAATTGCATGATATAAAGTCAGAATTCCGAGATATAAAGTCGCGATTGCGTGATAAAAAGTCAGAATTCTAAGATATAAAGTCGTGATTGCGTGATAAAAAGTCAGAATTCTGATATATAAAGTCGCAATTGCATGATATAAAGTCAGAATTCCGAGATATAAAGTCGTGATTGCGTGATAAAAAGTCAGAATTCTGATATATAAAGTCGCAATTGCATGATATAAAGTCAGAATTCCGAGATATAAAGTCGTGATTGCGTGATAAAAAGTCAGAATTCTGATATATAAAGTCGCAATTGCATGATATAAAGTCAGAATTCCGAGATATAAAGTCGCGATTGCGTGATAAAAAGTCAGAATTCTGAGATATAAAGTCGTGATTGTGTGATAAAAAGTCAGAATTCTGAGATATAAAGTCGTGATTGCGTGATAAAAAGTCAGAATTCTGATATATAAAGTCGCAATTGCATGATATAAAGTCAGAATTCTGAGCGGTGATATACCGTCAGAATTGCGAGATAAACTCGCAATTGCGTGATAAAAATTGAAAATTCTGAGATTTAAACTCGCAATTGCGTGAAAAAAAGTCATAATTCTGAGATTTAAACTCGCAAATGTGAGTTATAAAGTCAGAATTCTGACTTTTTTTCACGCAATTAACTGATGGTCAGTATCTCGGTCTATAACAGTGCATCCAACCCGATCTCACGGCAATTCGTACGTATTTTACGAGGTGGCTAAATCGTATGAATTCATACGACCTCACTCGATAGCCGTGCTGCCGTGAAGTCTGAAGCTGTTGGTGTATAAAATGTGCCACTCAGCCTTGTCTGATTTATTGCGCCTCCGCCACAACTGATTCTTCTTCTTCTTATTATTATTATTATTATAATATTGTTATTATTGTGTAAAATTCATTAGTGTATCCATTCTGTTAAAAACAACTTTTATTGCCCAAATACCTCGACTGTAATTTGCAGAATTGCATGATTCTACCCTTGAGTTGCAAAGTTAATGAAACATGATAGGTATTGGTTGTTTTAGTATTAAGCCCACTAGATGGCAGTAAAAGCTGTTTTTTCTCCTTGAAACGCTGTGTACAAGGTTACTGTGGAAACATTATATGCATATTCCTGCATAATGTATAAGTCCGGAGACTAATCTTTATGTGTCTCCTCCAGTAAAATCAATATTTCTTTATTGGTAATTCGGCGCTAAAAATAATCCTTTATGATGTCCTCTATTTTATAATAATAACAAAGCAGCAATCCTGATGGTCAGTCGCAATGAAAGGAAACGCAAGCAAAGTAAGAACTGTGAGAAATAACGTTTCACAGTAGTGAGAAAAAGAATTCTGAGATACAAAGTCGCAATTGCAAGATAAAAAGTTACATACGCACTTTATGGCGTGTATATGATACGCTCTTGGTTAGGATAGGGGTGGGGGAGTGGGGGGGTCGTACGTATAATACGCAATAAAGTGCGTATCATATGCACGCGAAAAACTGCGTACCGTAAGCACGCCAAAACTCATTTTGGCGTATATATTCTACGAGATTACAAACTCGTATTTATACGCATTTTCGTGTGATCGGGCTTGGAATATCTGTCCACTCCTGTGATTGTGCTATGACAACATTTACGTTAGAGAATAGAGTAAAAACTGTATATATACATGAGCTCTGCACTTGTGAATGTTGGGGAGTGTTTGACAGATGGATTTCTTCTTCAGGTTGGTGATTTTATTTTTCAGTGACTGTGGAAGCATGTGAGGACAAGATAATCAAACAGCAACATAATAACAAAAAGGAAAACAAAACAGCCTACAATATCTTTGCCACATCCCTACCTATCCAAATCCAAGAGGAAAAAGATGGCAGTCACAGAAATCCTACAGCACCATGGACAGTACCTACAGACAACACGTGTTGTCACATACCTAAATGTTTTATACTGTTTGAGTGAGTGCTGAAGAATGCCTCCTGCTCTGAATAATGTTCATTACATTCAGCCTCAAAACACTGAATGGGTGAAATCATGAAAAAACCTAATGTTTCTTGACCTTTTCCATTAAAGTTTTTGGGAAGTAATGAAGAAGAAGGATATGTTATGCTTTTATTTTTAAACACCAGAAAAACTATTCCAGTTTCTATGTAATATTGATAAAATAAGGGTAAAGTACACCAAAGGTTTTGATGAACAGGTATCAGCAATCTACACAATATGTTTGGTAATAATCATGTTACATACATAACCAGCCATATGGCAATTTTTATTTAATTTATATCAACATATACAGTAACTTGGACACATGCAATGGAGACAATAACCGCACACAAGTCTTTATTTGGCATTTCACACAGTATGTTATATTTATAATCTTTATAAAACTACATTTTAACTCCACATTATGTTGACAGCATTACATAAACATTGGTATCATTTTACAATTAGGTTCATTAGTTAAACATTAATGTATTAACTAACATGAACTAACCATGAGCAGTACATTTGTTACTGTATTTAATAATCTTTGTTAACCTTATTAAAATTACAGTTGTTTAATGTGTTCATGTTAGTTCAACAGTGCATTAACTAGTGTTAACAAGATTTTAATAATATATTAGTAAATGTTGAAATTAACATTAACAAAGATTAATAAATGCTGTATAAGTGCAGTTCATTATTTGTTCATGTTAACTAATGAACCTTATTGTAAAGTGTAACACATACATTTTACTCACCTCCTAGATTATTACAGTAATCTGTTGTTGAATATACTATAAGTGTATCCATTGTTTGACACATTTTCCCCCACATCATCTTGTCAATAAAGACAATTCAGTCACAAGCTTTGAAAGGAATTCAGAATGATTTCAAAACCAAGATAAAGCCTTAACAAAATTTTTGGACTTGAACTTCACAGAAAACTATTAAGAAACTTAAATCACAGCCACTGGGACTCTTAATATACAGATATTTTATGTGGTAATCTGCATTTCAGAACAGGTCAAAGAAGGCATGTTTGTCTAAATGTGCCTATTGAAGTTGCTCAAGAATTATTGCTTGTTTTTGTCACGACCGTCAGTGAGAGTGCCCGATTAGCCACTTGAGGGAACTCCATCCTGGACTGTTTTTACCCCAAGGACTACATATCCCATCACGCACTCCCCGGACTCATTATCTCATTATCATTGCACTCACCTGTTTGACATCATTTCATTAGTGTTTGTGTATTTATACTGAGGTGTTTCTGTCTGTATTTGTGGTTCATTGTGAATGTCACCCTTGAGTCTGAGCCCTGGTTTTTCGTGTTCTCTGGTTTTTGTTTTTGGTTTCTTGTTTCATGTTCCTTGTTTTATGTTTGGACTGCTTTTTATGGATTTTGACCCCTGCCAGTACCTGGATTACGCCTTTTGGATTTGCCCTCAATAAACACCTTTTCTGCTGCACTTGGATCTATTTGTTTGCTTCGCGATCCGTGACAGAATGAACCACCATCCACCTTGATCCAGCGGCATGGAGTTCCGGATCCCTTTCCTGATCCACAGTAAGGAGCGGATGGCTCAACTTCGGGCATTGAGGGCCCTACGGCAAGACGGATGGGAGGTAGGCTGCTTTGCCAAGGTCTTTTGGGCGACGGAGGTGGGGCTGAGTTACAATGATGCGGCTTTGAAAGACCTTTTTAATTGCTGCCTTGATGAGCCGTTGCCCCAATGCGAGATGAGGGGGGGAGTGTAGACTTCTGGAGATTTGCCGCTTATCTCAGACGTCGGAGAGAACGGGCTTCGCAGAGTCATCCTCATACGGGCACGGAGGCTGTCACCAGTGTAAATGTTCCAGCCCATGAGTCCGTTTCAGAAGGCACAGGGGAAGTGGGCACTGAGCCTCAGCTTCACCCCGGTAAGGGGAGGAGGAGGAGAAGGAAGAAGGCTTCCTTCATCTTTCGAGGCCTGGAGGCCGCTCCAGCCAGTGAGTCCGCTCCAGCCAGTGAGTCCGCTCCAGCCAGTGAGTCCGCTCCAGCCAGTGGGTCTGCTCCAGCCAGTGAGTCCACTCCAGAGCCCGCTCCAGTCAGTGAGTTCGCTTCAGTCAGTGAGTCCACTCCAGAGCCCGCTCCAGCCAGTGAGTCCACTCCAGAGCCCGCTCCAGTCAGTGAGTTCGCTTCAGTCAGTGAGTCCACTCCAGAGCCCGCTCCAGCCAGTGAGTCCACTCCAGAGCCCGCTCCAGCCAGTGAGTTCGCTTCAGTCAGTGAGTCCACTCCAGAGCCCGATGACTGACGGACGCCCTACATGAACTGTAATTTGGTAACAATCCAGACAAGTGGAAAATCACGAGTAATCTGCTGAACATAGTTAATCACTTTATTTTTAACTGTGTTTATTTAATTGCCTCAGAATGAACAAGAACTGTGTTGGTATGTTGTTTTTAACAATGACAACAGGAGCCAGTACAAATGCTGAACATTTCTTGAAATAATATTTTCTGGATGTTCAGGACAGGTTCTTCCTCTCAGTCTTTATTCACATTTTTTCCCCATGTTTTCTCAACAGAAATTCATTAAAGTTGATCATTCCAGTTGTATCGTAACTGTATAATAGCGGGGCACATTGTAACGCAGTGTTACAACGATTTATCTGCGCAAATGGAATTTAAACCTTAGTGTCTTCTGATATTTAGTGAAGCATTAAAGAACTATCTAAACTGCTAAACAACAGATTGGAGATTAAAATAATATCAGATTTGTCTCATTTTAAATAAACACAAAAAATAGATGAAAAATTAGCTTAAGTAGGCTAATAGCTATTTACTTTTGCGATTGTTAAATGTTCAGTGATATCTCCCAAAGATTTCTAAATTTTGGCGCAATTTTTCTCTATATTTTCGATATGGCAACTAGTAAATACACTAAGTTTCTTCATGCTAGCGTGTGTGGAAGTATATAAACCATGTGTGTGACAACCAGCCCCGCGTTAGTTTGTGCCCCGCGCTCCCCTAGTATTTACGCACGGATTTGATCTTGGAGTGTGCGAAGTTCTGTAATGATCATTGAATATTTTTTAAGATAAAAAGCACACCCTATAAAACACACTAAACCTCATAATTTGGGTATGTTCAAACATAAAGAGTACACTTGACATTATAATACCACAGCATGTAGAGCACAATAATTTGCGTGCGCTGACTTTCCGAAAAACCCCTGCATGGATTAACCATGACAATAATTCAGCAGACGCAGGGATACATAGACCAGAAGGGGGAATCCCCCCTACAAATCGCACCCTGTGTAAAAGTTAATATAATAATTCTTCTATTCTACATTTTCTGAAGTTCAAAACAAAATATTAATGCATTCGTAATTTCCATTTCTGAGCTATAGTGCGCTATGTTCCCCCCGAACATATCCCCTCTCTTCCACCTTTTTGAACATTTTGTCATGTATTTTAAAAAATAACGCATTAGGCTTATATAAGAATTATGACGAAACAAATCTACAGCTGAACTGCTGCAACACGTGGTGTTCTTTTCGAATCAGCGTATTTGAAGGAATCAAACGAATGAATTGAACTCACTCATTAAGACAGTGACATGCCGCCACCTGCTGTCTGTTTAAGTTTCATATTAAACGCAGAGGAGTAAAAATGTTACTCAAGTGAAAGTAAATACTGAGTGAAAATTTTACTCAATTAAAAGTATCTGCCCAGAATTATACTTGAGTAAAAGTAAAAAAGTAGCCTACCACATTAAAATTGTACTTGAGTATTAAAAAAGTAAAAGTAACAGCAAGAATGAAAACTAGAGATTCTTGTTTTAACTTTTAATCTCTAAAAACATGAAGTGAATGAACCACACTGCTCAAAGTTAAAAAAAACAAACAAACTTGGATTTAACTTAAGCAGAAGCTGGTTTTCAAAATTGTGAGTGTCAAGCCTAGATCTTTTGGGGCTGAAAATCAATCCTGCAGTGCCTGAAACACTGGTGTCTGAAACACAGGAAACCAGATATCCATTTAACTTTTTGCTGGCTTCATGTGTTGTCGGTTTCAAAGAAGCAAAAAATCTTCATCATCAGATGAACTGTTGGCCACGGGTGCTCTTGATCCTATAGCTGATTTTGGACTGTCTTCGCAGCTGAATCATGTTCTTCCTCCATTTCTTCCTCTGATTGACTGTTATAATTTCTCTAATTTCCAGCTCAACAAAGAGTATAGAAAGAGAGGTCACACTCTGATACGTTTTAGGCAACAGTCACTAGATGGCGCTCCAGTAGCGCGGCCGCCATTATGGGGTGAAAGTACTAACTGGAGCATAGAATCCTTCACATCTTACACACCCAAAATCGGCGAATTTCACTACCAAATCAGAAGCGCAATAGAACAGTTTTTAAAATTAAGTCACCAGTAAATTGTATGGCTCCCACAGTAAATGTTGTATTGTCTTATATGTTTTATGTTACTTTGTGGAATCCAACCATTCAACCATCTGAGGTAAAGTAGTTAGCCTACTTTATTGAGTATTTCCATTTTATGCAACTTTACACATTTATTAATAGTAAATTAATAATTAATATATTTAAGATAATAATGTATGCAGCGAACAATATATTTCAGACCTAGTGGAGTAATAGTAATAATATCTAGGTCTGAATTGAAATAGGCTATAGCCTATTGTACGTTTTAATGGATCACGCTACAAACATAATGATCTTATAATACATGACGCATTGCCTTTTGGACACTTTAGCTACATTAGAAAACACTATAAAATCAAGCTGTTATAGTCATATATCTATTGTCCAACATTCCCAATTTTTTTGATGCATGACCAGGGCCGTGCACAGACCTTTTGAGGGGCATGTGCTGAAACTGAAAAAGGGCCTTTTAAAGAATTTTAAACCAAACTGACTGGGTTTCTAGAGAGCAAAAAGGTTTTGTGAAAAAAGTGGAAGACTTAAATGCAAAGTATGTAAAATAAACTCCTAAAAGGTTTTGATGATCACAAGTGATAGTATTTTATTCTGTGTTGTCATCATTCAGGTTGGATTTCAACTTTAATGTAGGCTACGTATTATTTTTTTTTAACAAAGCAGTTGATATCGTCATAGAAACTAGTGGACTGACCACTCGCTTTCACCCCAAATGGCGGAAACGCAGAGCCGTTGCTGGCGACGGTGTTTCAATGGAACGTTCTATTGAGTGTCGCTTCTTGTTAGTGTATATTCTTTGGTTCAGAGCACGTAACCTGTCACACTAAAACCGCATTCATTTACACTAACGTTACATAAAGAGTACAAGTTGGTCTCCTTCAAGTGTGCGTGTTTCTTACTTGGCATGGGAATATCTGTCCATCCCTGTGGTTGTGTTGTTATGCCAGAATTTTTTTAAGTAAAAACTGTATATACATGAGCTCTGCACTTGTGAATGTTAGGGAGTGTTTGACAGATGGATTTCTTCTTCAGGTTGGTGATTTTATTTTTCAGTGACTGTGGAAGCATGTGAGGACAAGATAATCAAACAGCAACATAATCTTTAAGTAATCTTACAAAAAGGAAAAAAAAATAGCATGCATTAGCCTATCTTCACCACCTCCCTACCTGTCCAAATCCAAGAGGAAAAAGATGGCAGTCACAGAAATCTTACAGCACCATGGACAGTACCCACAGCAAAGAATATACACTAACAAGAAGCGACAGTGAATAGAACATTCCATTGCATCACCGGCGCCAGCAGCGGCCCCGCGTTTCTGCCATGGCTGGATTTCACAACTGGTCAAATAAAACATATATAAGGCAATACAACATTTACTGTGGGAGCCATACAATTTACTGGTGACTTAATTGGAAAAACTGATCTATTGCGCTTCTGATTTGGTAGTGAAATTCGCCGATTTTGGGTGCGTAAGATGTGAAGGATTCTATGGTCCAGTTAGTATTTTCACCCCATAATGGCGGCCGCGCTACCGGAGCGCCATCTAGTGACTGTTACCCAAAAAATATCAAAGTGTCGCCTCGGGTTCTAAGCTCTTTGCCTACAGGCAGCACTCCATTATCCTTCAGGCGTTTTCCCTTTTTGTCACATACCTAAATGTTTTATACTTTTTGAGTGAGTGCTGAAGAATGCCTCCTACTCTGAATAATGTTCATTGCATTCAGCCTCAAAACAATGAATGGTGATATCATGAAAAATCTAATCTTCCTTGACCTTTTACCAATGAAGAAGAAAGATGCTTTCATTTTTAAGCACCAGAAAAACACACTATTTCTAGAGTTTCTATGTATGTTACCAACCATGTGGCATTTTTTTAAATGTATATTAATATTTTGTAATCACAATAGTGACTTGGACACATGCAATGGAGACAATAATTGTACACAAGGTAGACAAGGCTTTATTTGGCATTTCACAGTGTAATATATATTGTCATCTATAATCTTTATTATAAAAATACATTTTAGCTCAGCATTATGTTGACAATATTACACAAAGATACATTTTACTCACCTCTTTGATTATTACAGTAATCTGTTGTTGAATATAAGTTTATCCATTGTTTGACACATTTCCCCCCACATCTTGTCAATAAAGACTATTCAGTCACATTCAGTGTTTTTTTCTAGGCTTGATTGTGTTTTTGGGGCGCAGTTTAACATGTCTTAATGTTTCATTTAAAAAAAAAAAAGGGGAAAAAAAGCCATATTTTTCATATATTTTACCTTTATTCTACACCTCTGTTTCCAATGTCATGAACGGCTCGTTTGACTTCCTGCTTCTATGAAGCCACTCCCTACAAAATACACAATGTGCTCAGATTGGTTAGCTGGCCCAGTGTATTGTGATTAGCTTAAGCATCCGGAAACGCCACGCCTCTGACAATTTGTTGCTTCAGTGGAAATGTAAATAATGGCGTCTATGTTGCTGTATCAAATTGAGCCCGAATCAGATCCAGATGAAGAGGGTCAAGCAGAACCTCTGCATTCACGGTTTTAAAAAGACGTTTATGAATGGTATTTCATTTTGTATTTGTGTCAAAGTGTTTAGATATGCTGACACTGCTGTTTGTTAGCTTTCAATATACGGTTTTATCCTCATTAAAGCTTTACTGTAGTAAATACATGACCGAGTAGTGGCATTTTTGTAAAGGTAGCGTTTAATTTGTAGCATGAACAACTGTTTGTCTGAACACAAAAGTTTGTTGGTGTTTGTAGAATTTAGCTAACTGGCTAGTGAAGCAAAAACGCGTTGGTCTTTGTTTATGTCCTTGATGCAACCAAAAATAGCAACAGAACTATGTGTTTAAAAGACATGTACAAACAATAAAATGTACTTACAGTTTGAAGCCAATAAACAGCAGCTTCTGCTTTTAAAGTAGGAACTGCTTCTTTCAGTAAAAGCCTTTGTGCAAATCCAGCATTAAACTCCACTTCCATTATGCCACACTTTAAAAGACAACATCTCCGTTTGCATTGAACTTTCAGCACTGTAACTGTGCAGATGTTGTTTATGTTCAAGCAGCAACTTTATACACTAAATAAAGTTAAAAAAGTGAAATCGCATTGAACCACCCCTTTAATAAACTGTTGGACTTGAACTTTACAGAAAGAAGAAACCTACATTTCAGCCACTGTGACTCTTAATATACAGATCTTTTACATACCTTAAAGAAACCTTCTTGAGTTCCATTAAATGAAAACACAAAACAAAAGAAAGATAAGAACAACTCAATCAAATGTAATCCCCATTTCAAATGTAGGCCTTTAATAAAATAGTAAAATTATCTTTCATGCAAGACTTTTAAATCAATATGTCTAGACTTGAGGTCGGATATTTTAAATTAATGTCTAATATTTATTACTCATTTCTGACATTAGTATACAAATGTCTATATTTAATATACAAATACAGCCAGTTCGTTATAGGCTATAAATATTATAGAATACGACATTAAACGCACACTGTGCTGAGGTTCGTCTAAATGACTGACGGACGCGACGCGTAAACAAAATCTCTTAAAGCAATCCATGAACATCAAGACTGACTGTGAGTCTACGTTTGACATTTTTGTTTTCATCGTACCTTCATATGTTGTCTCAGTTCCTGGCGTCATATCAGAATCAGTAATCTGTTGTCAGGCGATGTTGCGATGTTTCACATTAGATCAGTTAGCTGATTCTTAGGCCGCGTACACCTGCCAGTGATGAAAACACACAGCGTCGGCCAGTTAATAGATGCCTGTCTGAAAATAATCCTTCACTCGACTGTTATTGGATTGTGTTCGCCATAAGACTTTGGTAGTTTAATGCATTGTAATTTTTCTCAGTTTTATCAAAACATCCCACCCGCAGCTACATCAGCTTTGCCGCATTCTCCCTTCAGGTTTTGCACGGCGCCGGTAAGCGTTTTTGTCATTTTAGTTGATTCGGTTTTTGTATCTAAGCATGTTTATGTACAGACACCGCAAATGATGAGTGTTGTAACACCTTCAGTTCACCCACTTAAAGACAATAACAGGATGAAATCACAATCATGGTCTACCAAAGGACCACAGACGTCCTGAGATAACATAATATAGGCCTATTTAACAACATATGAACAGCTATACAATCTTTTCATTTGCATGTTAAAACCCTAGAAATATAATGGCTGAACAGACTGGGAGGGTTGTAAGACTTACCAATGTGGCTTCTACTTCTACTGGACACACACACACACACACACACACACACACACACACACACACACACACACACACACACACACACACACACACACACAAAAGCACAACATGAGACAACATTTGACTAAACTGAGTAACTACTGATTAGCCAGAGCCTTTTTATTTGCACTTTTAAACTGAAATGGTGTCTATATGTTTAATATTTTGAATTTAAATGTTTAAAAAGAAATGGTGATGGCATAATGATTATTTTATAATAAGTTTAAAACACTAATAGCACAACATAGCACAATAAATGCACAAAATTCTTCAAAATCCTTTTGTTTTCAAATTTGTGTTATAAACCCTGGTACTGTTTGCACACCAGTCTTTATGTATTTTACATTCATTCAAATTGTAGATTTCTAAACTACATTAATTTGTAGCAGATAAACATGCAAATATTATAATGTCTAATGTATAGAGTCTTTGACACATAAAGCAAAACATGGTGTTACAGACAAAAAATAAAATAAACTTGTGTAGGTCTGTACATGTGCTTTTCAATACCCAGATATCTTTTTTTCTAACTGTGACCTTACACATCCTGTGACTTCACACCTCTATGTGTTTAGATAGATGTTTGCTTCTGTGGGAGGTATTCTTAGTTTTAGCAATCATTATGTTTCAAGACATCCTAATATTCTAGTGATCACATTTAAAACACATATCCTGTGTTTGCACCATTTTGCAGAGAAAAATATCTGTCTGTCTGCATGTCCAGAACATGTGGAAAGTACTTGTACGTTACAGCATCACAGTATGATGCACTGATTGCATATAATTATTTTTTGTTTTATTGGATGAATATTGTTCTTGTATGCTGATTCATGCATTAATGAGATCATTTAAGAGTTAATTTTAGAGCATGTTTATTGGCTTTAAAGGAGCAGTAGCTTGGAAATGTCTGTGCCCTCAGAAATTCTTTGTTATGATGATATTGAGGCTTTTCTTATTGATATAAGACAGTGGTTGGTCTCAAATCAGAACTTGTATACCTGTTTATTGGTATTCCTTAAAATATACATTAACCTCCACTGCTAAGGCTGCTAAGCTACTTTATTTATGCTAGAAACAGGTGTCCTATTTGGACACACACTGACACCACTGGAAGAGTGTGCTTTTTAACTCTGTGCCAGCATATGCAACAGATGGCTCATATTTCAGTCCCCTATTTGGATAAATTTAGTTTAATCTAACCCTTAATTTATTACTCAAAGCTTTATTTTAATAAAAAGCCCCCCAAGAATAGCTTCCACCAAGTGTCACCAATGGCAGAGCTTGGCAGCTGGCCTGTCAGGAGACTCTGTGTGCCCTCAGCTGCCTCCAGAAGTGACAGTCGGTTCTCTGTATAGACTATCTGACTGTTGGAAGCCTGGAATATTTGAATGTCATTGGGGGAGGTCAACTGTGGCTTGAGGAGGGGGCTGGTCAATAGGGGTTCAAACATGCCTCTTCAATGGAGCAAGTGGAGACTTGAATTAATATTGGTGGCCAAAGGGCCCTTTTTGAGGCCCCAGGGCCATCTGTACACCAGTTTAAATGGTATAGTCCAATTTGAACACCCCTCCATATTGAGCTAAAATGGAAGAGCCTCTTTTGCAGTGTTTGCTGGGAAGAAGAAGTAGCTACAGTCGGGATAGGGACTTTGGAGAGAGCAGTCTGAAAAGGTAAGAGGAGCTGTGTTCTCCAATGGCCCAGGCCACTAATGGATGGATGGATGGGCCCATTGGGATGTATATTGGCCTAATGCATGCCTGTATATGGATTTTTACAAGTCTTGCATGGTGTCTGTATAGGGTGAGAATAGATATCATGGTTAGCATGAACAAGGAAATATGAAGGGAGCTGCTAGGGGGAGCTATACCAGGGAAGACAGCAGCTGGCTGAAAGTGATCCACTCCAAATGGGCTGTAGATGTTTTAAAATACTCACATTGGTTGGGAAAACACAGGAAGATGTTGAATTGTTGTGCTTTGGCTTGTTAAAGATGGTCAGCAATTGTTCTGTCCTGATCCCTTGGCTGCTTGTCCAAGGGAAGTGGCCAATTTGACAGACAGGCAATGCTGTAGAAAAGAAAGAGAGGAAACATGTCAATGATGGTCCCTGAAGAATTAAACACACTTAAATGTACTGTAAGCTTGTAAATCATATATATTATTGAGTATTTATGTGATTTTTACAAGATAATTTTGACATATTAGCTTCTCTGAGTGAACTGATAGAGAGCTTTAAAGATGGCCGCTCCTTGGAGTGGTGAGTGCTGTTGGGACGACTTACTTCCTGACTCACTCGACACTCTGCGTCGTTTATCACTGTGCTGAAGCATATAAAACTGTTTTCAAATAAAACTGCATGAAAAATAATCATCTTTTACAATTAAGTAACTAATAATAAGAGTTAGGGTTAGTATTGTAGACTCGGAGAAACCTTTAGGAGATCATTTTCCAGTCTTAACTTAGTGACTGTGGAGTGTAAACACTGACATGAACTGTTTTTCTAGTTAAGCATGTAGTATGGCACTAGTTAAGCACACAGTATGGACCAGTCTCAGATTAGTGTTAGCAGAGAGTCATCAGGACCCTTGTCTATGTTCTGATATGGACTAGTTAAGGCAGCAGTGTTTTTTTATTTTATTAATTATCTATCTATATGTGTATACATATATGAAACTTACTACTTTTGCTATTGGGCTTGTGTTGGTGCAGATGACACATTAACCCTTTCAGTGATTATCATATTAATCAATAATCATTCATCTTTTGATTTTATATGTGTCTGTCTTGTTGTAAATGGAGGGAAGTTATATTATATTTAAGTAATTCAGTTAATATCAATGAACTTAATTATATTTGTTTACACAAGTGAAGGCATAAAGATGAAATGAAAGGGTTAAATACTCAAAAGTGATAATTATATTAATCAATCATTCATCTTTTGATGTTTTTTTTTTTTGTTTTTTTTGTGCATGTCTTGTTAGAAATGGAGGGAAGTTGTCATATTTAAATAAATGAGTTATTCAATTAATATAATGAACCTAATCATATTTGTTTACAATAAATAAGGCATAAAGATGAACTAAAAGGGTTAAATACTCAAAAGTGATTATTATATTAATCAATAATCATTCATCTTTTGATTGTATTTGTGCATGTCTTGTTAGAATTGGAGGGAAGTTGTGTCATATTTAAATAAGTGAGTTATTCAATTGATATAATGAACCTAAGCATATTTGTTTACAATAGATAAGGCATAAAAATGAACTGAAAGGGTTAAATACTCAAAAATGATCATCTTATTAATCAATAATCATACATCTTTTGATTTTATGTGTGCCTGTCCTGTTGGAAATGGAGGGAAGTTGTGTCATAAGTGAGTTATTCAGTTAATATAAATGAACCTAATCATATTTGGTAAGATGAACTGAAAGGGTTAAATACTGAAAGAATAGAAAGGATGGAGGATGTAGTAGGTGCAACTTTGTTAGTCATATCCTAAAACCATCCAGCATTTAAAGAGTTAAATTTTAGGCCTCATGGGGGCATCACAGTCAATGACACCCTTTCACTTTGTCACTGTCTAGCGTTTTTATCAGAAATCTTAAAATGTAAATTACTGCCCCCTCTGGATGGATCAGGAACAAGGGTCTGTGTTTCCAGTGGAAAAAAAATAAACAGAGTAAACATGCTCTTATTTAGAGTTGCATCTGCTTTTTTGCTTGATTCTCCAAGCTCTCAGTACAATACCATCACAGTCAACAGTTTGACACAAAATTTAACCCCTAAAGGCAGCTGCACATCATAATTCTGCTGTGAAGTTTCATAAGCTCGTTTCTCTCATAAACTACTACTAAATTTTGTACACTTGTAAATCCAGCAAGTGTAAATGTTAAAGTTTTCTGTTTGACAATAGTTTTTCAACTGGGTAGATGAATTTGACAAAGCTTCATACTGCATCATGCAGTGTCCTTATTGTGATGGCCGGTTGCCTATCTAATAGTGCTTTTTAACAAAAATTAACTTTTATATTTGTATAGTTCTCTGTACTACAGCCATACTTCTGTACAGTTATGCCATAGTATTTCTTTGTAAAGTCATTATTTAATGAGCCATTATGTACACTGACATCAAAAACATTTATATCTTGTGGATATGTCACTGTTTAATTGCTTTAAAGAAGTAGCTCTGACATTTACTTGCAATGCCAACATTGTCACCACAAAAGATGTTAGATTTTATAACCATACCTTTTATGCTTCTGTAGAGTTATGCCATAATAAGAGCCATAAAGTGACATAAAACATTGATTGAACCTTTAGAATTATACTGTCTTGCTTTCATAGCATTTTTTTTTTTTTTTTTTGCAAACATAATTGGAACGCAACTGAATGTTCTTTGAATAATATTTAAAAAATCAAGCATCCATCTAAAATGTTTCAAGTCGAAATCTTCCATGAACGATGTGTAAACAATGTATTGTGCTAATGTTTTGGAACATTATTAAAGACCAGATAACTTTGAACAAATGTTCTTTTAACGTTACCGGAAGAATGTTTGTTCTTAATGTTGAAAGAACCTTGCCAGAATGTTAGCTAAAGTTCTGAGAGTGTTCCCTGTTAGCTGGGAAGGTGTGAAATGGAATATATATATTTACAAAAAAATTACCAGGCTTTTAGTTTGCAACAATAGCTGTAAATTTCTACACACCTTTGCTGGAAAACGACAGCATACTGTGTGAAACATCTGATGATATTCTAACTATCAAGATTATCACATTTTAACAAATAACTGACCAGAAACTCTCTGATGATACTTTGCTAAAAGTTTCTTTTTCCCCCTCTGTTTTGCTGCAGGTACTTGGGAGGAAAAAAACAAGATCTCTATTTGGCACATCTGGTCTTTCTCACTGCAACGTAAGATTTAATTTTCCTGTCTTAATTGGTTAGAGGTGACACTCATTCTCTGTTAACAGGGTTCCCATGGATCCTTAAAAAGTCTTCAATTCGATTTTTAAAATTTAAGGCCATAAAAAGTCTTAAGTCTTATTTATATATGAGAGGTCTTAAATTTTAGACGGCAATTTGATTTAGACAACTCTAAATCATGTACCAAATTATAACGTACATATTATTTTTATTTTATTTTTCTGCGTGGATTTGCTTGTTCACATGACAATTCATGGGCCTCGCGGCATTTACGACAGCGGTAGATATTGTCTTGCACGCAAAAGGAAGAGAAAGCAGAAGAAATTGGGTAAATGTCAGTTCAGTAACCATTGTAGGTTCATTCTTTATGTGCGTGTGTGATAAGTGTTGTCTATGATGATATCGTAATTATTGTTTTAACGATGTGCGAGCTGACATGAGTTTGTCACTAACACTTTCACTGCATGATTTATGCAGTTATGTCCTCAAAATACAAAATACATGGGAATTTTTGTCTTATAAGTATATCATATGATATGATGTAGTCTACAATATCACATGAGCAAGAGCGCTGTTTTCCCTAAATCAGAAAGATTGCAAATATGATTTATTTTATACAACAGTTATATAAACAATAAGTTGACATTGTGAGTTACATTTTAGACACATTATTGTCAATATTGTTTGTTTTTTCTTCATCTCGCCAACGAAAATTTCAAACTGAAGAACAGCACAACAGTCTCTATGCAACAGACATATATTTTTTATATATATTGATTGAATCCGCATTTTGAAAATCAGTTTTATTGATTCAACGACCCTTTCAATATAGGTGGTCACTTACTTCGTTCCTGACTGAATCAGTCGTTTGAACAAATCGGTTGAATGAATGACTCGCTCATTAAAACAAGTTAAAATTAGAAATAATTTCATAGTTAAATATTGAATTAAATGTATGCAGACAAATTGTAAATGCTGTGTACATATATCAATGCCACTTCTAATACCACTTCTGTGTCACCTCTACATTGCAAAGATTTTGTTGATGATTTCATTTGATTGGTAACAGCCCTATACTGTGCTTTTATTCTAATAGAATTGATTTTGAATGTTAGAATTTGACCTAAAAGGTGAGGCATACATCAAATAAGTTTAGAAAAATGCCCCTGGAAATCAATTTAAGGTGACAAATATTGCTTTTGAAACAACTTTAAAAAATATTTTTTGTCAATATTACACACCCCTAATGTATAGTATTAATTTTTATTTCTTCAGGTCTTAAAAAGCTTTAAATTTGTCTTTAAAAATGTGCAGCAATGTGCAGAAAATGTGACCTTTTCCTCCAAGCATTCAATGCATATTATTTTCTTAGCTATTCAATATAATCTGCCGGCACTCTGTTTACAAAATGATCCCACACAAAGTTGACAGTCACAACACACATCTGTCATGAACTTGACTCTCTTACAGCTGTTCAGTGGCAGCTGACATGCACAGTTGCCTGACAGCCTCTCCTTTCAGCGTTCATTCATTCTTTGTTTATGCTTTAGTGTTGTTTTTTTTCTCACTTAACCAGATTAACCACAACAGGACATACCTGCACACACAGCCTCATTCATGAAACGCGATATGAATGAATAAAACCTTCTTATGTAATTGTTGAATTTAATTAAATGCAAGAATTGTTTTACGATCTACTGTACACAGAAATTCATTCAGCATGTGTTTGATGACTGAGGCCCATAAACAGTTTTTCCACATACAAATAGTATACTTTTTGACTCATGCATTAGTATTAGACTAGTCAATGTCAGAATTTCCTCTTCTTCTCCTTTTTTTTGTTCTTTTTCTCCAGGCAGACTAAATGTTCTCTAATTTACTCATCTGCTCCTACTAGTTATTCATTCTTGTCTATAAGTGACAAGATTCATTACTGAACTTGGTAGAACGCATTGCAGCCATTTTCCATGCAGGGTGTGTGTGTTCTTCAGAAAGGGGATTGCGGAAAAGCTGCATGCTTTTCTTTTTCTTTTTTTTTTTCTCTTCTAAACCAATCAGCATTGCTTTGGTATGAGTCACTCCCACACCCTGCCCTTTTTTGACAAAGAGGGAGGGGCTGTTTCTCAGACCGGACAGTGAAATGGTGGCTGCTTGTACAAAAACAGCAGCAGCACCATTAGGAACTGAACAGCTGCAGACGCATTTAAAGGTAAGATTTGTAGCTTAGAACATTCTCCTGCTTAAACGTGTATCCCGTGACATGGGTATGGAATAATATTGCTGCTTCATGTACAGAATGTGTTTAGCTGTTCATCTAACCTCCCTCTGAAGCTAATTGTTAGCCTGTTGACAAGCCATACTACCATTCATTCAGTCTAGAAACCTATTTTAGTGACTGATAAGATAAACTGCATGTTATACAAGAAACTGTTTCATTTAAAAAAACTTTTTGTTGATCGTAAATAAACATGAATAAAATCACAAACATGACATCATTCATTATGCCATGTGGTTTGATGAGTATGTCAAGCTCAACATGCTTATCAACTGTATTGTTTTAGTTTTAGAATTACTAGTTTTGTTTGTTTTTCTGTGCAAACCGGTTTTTGATTAGTACTTTTGAAAAATCCCTTATTTTATGTGAACATGAGTCAATACTTCCTGTGAACTTCCTTTCTGAAAGCACAAAAACCTATAAATAAAGAATAATGTTATATACACTTATTAGACAGTTTAGATATTTTAAATATCTACAGGTATGTCCCTGGTGTGAACGTTTAATTTTAGTTACTTATTGAGGGGAAAAAAAGGTACAGTTGATCATTACCGCTCTGGACATGGCAGATTCAGAACTGGACAGCAACCTTTTATGGTCATAGAAAGACAAATATAGCTTTATTCCAATTTCCAAAACCTACTGCTTAGATAAACAGCTGCCTTTTAAGGAACCTGATGGTTATTGAACCTCACAAGAGATCAATTTGGGCACTCTACATAGGCAGCAACTCAAATAAAAGCACAAGAGACTCTAATCAAAATTGATTCCAATAGAGACTGATGTTAGTATGTTGCTAATCCAATGGCTTAATACTGAAAGATGCATAAAAATGCAAAACGCACAAATATCAGGTAAAATTTTGTAATTTTGCATTGAATTATTTGATAGTTTTCAGCATTGAATGAAATGAAAGGTTAAATTTCAATTTAAAATATAAATGTATACTCAATATAATATATTAGTATAAACTTATACTCAAACAGAGAAGGAAATTACACAAAGCATCTCTCTATTTTGACACTGCAGGTTTACTTTCTTGCCAAAAAAAGTTATCGTGCCAACGCA
The DNA here is from genome assembly GCF_024489055.1 of Chanodichthys erythropterus. NCBI lineage: Eukaryota > Metazoa > Chordata > Actinopteri > Cypriniformes > Xenocyprididae > Chanodichthys > Chanodichthys erythropterus. The sequence goes on from NC_090222.1 coordinate 35,265,620, forward strand.
ATCCCATAAAAGTACCGATGGTAGTGGAAAGTTCTGGATTAATGTACACATTAAAGAACACAGACACAGTCAGATCATTTCAATAATGACAACTCAACTCAAATTCACATAGGGTTGCAAAATAATCAGTACTATAATAATCGCACCTGATAATCTTATGATAATCAGGTGTGTGTGATCTAACAACAGACATGTTGCAAATACCTGTAAATTGACTAGTGCAAACCTTAGTAAATTTCATTACATTATTTATTAAAGGATTAGTTCACTTTCAAATGAAAATGACCCCAAGCTTTACTCGCCCTCAAGCCATCCTAGGTGTATATGACTTTCTTGACACATCCGATGCGAAGCGACTTGTTTGTGTAAGAAAAATATCCATATTTAACAAGTAAATATCTAGCTTCCGCCAGACCGCCTTCTGTATTCAATGTACGAAGAAAGTCCACACCTTTTCATTGCTAATTTTTCACTTTGTGTCTTTAGTAAGTCCTATTTTTTTTTTTACAATAGAGGGTTTGTGTTGTAAATCTGGTACTCACTATCTTAATTTAAAATCAAACTGAATAAAATGTCCAAGGATGCATGCCAGTTTCAAATTTCAATGTTGTTCAGGAGGACAGAAGTATTGACATTTTTATTCTGTTTTTCCTTTCATTTCAGAATCAGACAAGACTGAAAGACTAGAAGAGCCAAAGTCCAAGATTCAGACCCATCTATGGCAGAAAAACAGCAGATCAAAGCGACTGCGGTCAAAGTGCTGTGCTATGTGGAGAAAGTGTCCTCCTTCGCCTCCTCCATAGATCCTCTCTTTGGGATTGTGACTTCAGTGGTCGGGGTCGTCAAGAAAGGCCTAGTGGATGAGGAGGACCATGAGATGCACAAAGACTTCAAGGAGATCCACGAAAAGCTGGAAAGCATCTCAGAGAAGAACAAGAAGGTGCTCCAACAGATCCGCATTGACGAGATCAATGAGAATTTTGGTAAACATGAGGAGGTCATCAAGCATCAGTACGGTGCTTTCAACACCATGGTGGAAAGAGTAAAACTGGACCCTGAGAACTCAGATCGCCACATGCAGGAGTTTGTGAAGATCTACGAGAAGGATGAGAGCGACATGAGCTTAGATGTGTTTTATCGCGGTGTAAAGGGCTCCGCTCTGTTTGGGAGGTCCATCCTACAAGTGTACCTGGAGGACTGTAAAAGGAACAAAAAAGTGATGGAGGCCCGCTGCTCTCACTTGGCCCACCTGTTTTACACCGGTCTTATGACGCTGATGGCCTACTACGCTGTCACTGAAGATGACGAGGATGAAGTGAGAGACAAATGGGGCCAGAGGGTCATTGAGATTCAAACCAAGATGCAAGAAGCTCTGGACCAATGCACTGAGGAAAACTGAAGATGCACTGAACAACTGCTGAGACAAATCCATTTCATATGCTGAAAGTTTTAATGTCATAAGCAATCTTGAATCAGGAATTTTCAATAAATCATGTGGGGTGTAAGATGGGTCTGTAAAATGGCAATACTAAAGTAGAGCAACGCTTTTAATACAGTATATCACTGCTAAAATATTTTTAAAGAATATTACGCATGTTTTGGTCGTCATTGTGAATTTTTTTTTTCAAATGTTGTGAATCTTTGTGTTACAAATTATTACGAATTATTGTATAATTATTTGTTTATGCTGTGTGATTCTTTGCACAATAAATGAATATACTTTTTCCGTTCATATTATGGCAGTTTGTCTTTGTATTTGTCATGTTATAAGACCAAATGTGATTTCTGCAAAGTCAATTCATGATGTGATCACTCAGGACTATGACTGCAGAATGCAGGTGAATATGGAAATTGCTTTGATTTGCATTAAATGCAAAGTTGTCAAAGTTTCAGAGGCAGATTGCTGTTGTTGATCAGTCTAATGTAAAAGTCTTAATTTTGGTTCTACAGAGGCACTTATAATGGAAGTGAAGACATTTATGTACTCACTGTTGCAAAAGTATAGCCACAATACTTAAAAATATGCATGTTAACATGATTTAGTGAGAAAAAAAATCATGTTGTGTAGAATTTAGTGCAGTTAAATCAATTAATCACAAGTAATCGTATCTAACATAAGGTTTGTAAAAATATATATATATATATATATATATATATATATATATATATATATATATATATATATATATATATATATATATATGCAGCATTATGAGCACAGGTTACACAGTAATGCCATCTCATTTCCTGTAATATGCTTCTTGTTTCTGTTTTTTAGTCACATTTCTTCATGCCTTTCCTCAATTTAACACTACATGACAAACATAATTCACACTAATCTACAGAATGCTGACTGTGGTTATATAAATATTAAAGTTCAAAAGCGTACATAAGCAGTGTCACTTTGAAAATTGTTTTTAAAAGCTTCAACATTACATGAATATAAAGATCGATCTATCTATCTATCTATCTATCTAAACATTTGTCAATGAAATATTCTTATTTATGCTTATTTTTGGCATACTTAAATCTATTTCGTAGTAGATTCAGAGTAATTTTTAGTGCCATTTAAAACATTATCAGAGCATCTATTTTAATATGAGAAGAGATATCTAAACTGAAGGTTTTTTTACATTCCTTTGCCTTTTTTCTTGGATAACTGAAAATATTATACTTGATGTGTTTGATATACTGTGACGCAATGTACAGTGCTGCACGTTTGGTCTGACACGACTGAAGTTCATCTTGATAATCACGTTTGCTTCAGATGTATTTATCCATAAAGCACTGGCATATATATAATATAATATAATATAACATAATATATATATATATATATATATATGATTATGAATGTGAATTGATCACGCTCAAACAGTCAGAGCTAGTTAAGTTAGTCTGCGATTACAGACAGTGTTCAAATCCCATGTGTAAGTATTTAAATCTGCTTCAGTCGCAGGAGAAAATCGCTGTATGTTGAGCAAAGTCTTAGAATGTTTTAGCTAGTCTATAATGTGTGCCCGGCTTTAGATGCCATGAAAATGTAAAAAACTGATGTAAAAAAAACAAAACCTAAAAACTGTACAATTTATGATTTCAACAGCTTTACAGCTCAAATAATATGTACATTGTAACAAAATAAATGTAGATGCTTTTAAAATAACATTAAAAAATGTTGCATTTCTGCTTTTAAATCCTCAAAAAATGACCCAATTTACCTCAATTAAAAGTGCCTCACTTTTGCTAGTTTTTTTTTTTTTTTTTAGAAAATAAAGAACAAAATTATTCTTGCATTAATCAACATCATGCCAAAAATGCTTATTGAGCTTAACATGACCTGAACCCAGAATAATTCTTCTAAATAAGTATTTTTTTAACACTGAGATTGTGATCTGTTTCCTTCTTCAGGGGAACTATAAGATAAGAAAATCTTCCTCCACACGCAATGGCAGACAATGAGATCTTCGACGACCCAGAGAAGCTGAAGAGGGGTCTTGTGAAGGTTCTAGAGTGTGTGGCCACCATCTCGTCAGCAGCAGCGGTAGTCAATCCCATCTTCGGCGTGGCGGGCTCTCTCATCCGGGTGGTGCTGCACCATGTGGACGATGAAGACATGCAGAAACTCAGGCGCGAGTTTGGCAGCGTGAATCGAGCCCTAGATGAAATCTCCCAGCAGAACCGTCAAGCATTGCTGCAAATCAAGAAAGAAACAGTGGACAAACAGTACCACGAGGTGGAGGAAAACATTCGCAATCAGTTCCGCAAATTCATGGAGATCGTGGAGGCCAAGCCGGAGCAAGTGCAACGCAAGAAGGAAGATTTCGTCGAGAGTTTCATGAATGACAAAGATGACCAGAACATGTACACGCTTTATGAAGGCGTGATTGGAAAGCGCAAACTCTTCAGCCAGCCCGTCCTAGACGTCTACATGAAGCATTCGCAGGGTGACCAGCGCGTCATGGAGAACCTCTGCACCCGACTGGCCTACCTGTTCTGCATCGGTTTCATCGCTCTGATGGGCTACTACGGCATCATAGGGGATGACTTGGAATCTCGGAACGAGGAGTGGGAAGAGAACATGAAGAATGTGCAGGAGAAAATGCAGGAGGTGCTGAGGAGATGCAAGTGATCGTGAAACCTTTCTGCACAACCAACGCTCTTTATTGACTCGTGCTTTGCCTTTTCCTCTAATAGACATCATTGACCTGCAGCATCTAATGCAGCATTATCCTCCTGATGAGCGCAGGTCATGCTGACGGTTACACAGTGATGCCATCTTAATCTGCTTCTTGTTTCTGTTTTTTTTTTTTTATATATATCACATTTCTTCATGCCTTTCCTCAATTTAACACTACATGACAAACATAATTCACACTAATCTACACAATGCTGAATGTGGTTATATAAATATTATTAAAGTTCAAAAGCATTCATAAGCAGTGTCACCTTGAAAATTGTTTAAAAGCTTCATCATTACATGAATATAAAGATCTATCTTCACAAATGTTGCAAAATAAAGAGCATACAATTGTCTGTGCATACTAAGATCAAAATTTCTGTCAATTAAATTTTCATATTTATGCTTTTTGCCATACTTAAATCTGTTTAGTAGTAGATTCAGTGTGACATTTTTAGTGCCATTAGAACATTATCAGAGCATATATTTTAATATGAGAAGAGATATCTAAACTGAAGGTTTTTTTTTGCATTCCTTTGCCCTTTTTATTTTGGATAAATGAAAATATTATACTTGATGTACTGTGACGCAATGTACAGTGCTGCACGTTTGATCTAACACGACTGAAGTTCATCTTGATAATCACGTTTGCTTCAGATGTATTTATCCAAAAAGCACTGGCATATATATATATATACTCCTATAAATTTTGTGTTTCATGTTCTTTTTGAATGTCTCAAGGATTGGAACATGTTGCCTTCATAATCATTATTAAAATACATTTTCTTGTAATTCAGTCTTTGGGATGCTGTTGCACTCGTACGATTGTACAACATTGTTACATTTTTCAATAAAGATACAAGGAAATATTCCAAGTTGTTTTGACTCAGAGACGCTCAAATTCATATATACATTATGTATATATATAATATATATTATATTAGTGTGTGTGGTGGTGTTTTTTCAGGAAGATGGGAGCCAATGTTTGATGTTATTATTAGTGTATGCTGATCTTCTAACAGTAGATGGCAGTAAAAGACCACAACCTGAGCTCATTTAGACTTAAAATATGCTGTTTACTTTTTATAGAATCTACACGGTTTAATGTATATAAAAACAGCATGCAAATTGCAATTATAAACATTTCATATTGTAGCACGTTTGCTTTTGAAAACACATTATCTCACCACGATGTTATTATAAATTAATCTGGTTATTTTGCATTTTTAAATGCATTTAATTCAAATGGTAAATATATAAATACATGTATTTTACATATTAGTATGCGTTAAATGCAGCAGACAGGAAATAGTTCAGACTTTTGAAGACCCTCCAAAACTTGGGCTCAGGTAAAACATCTACTATACTAAAATAGAAATTGTATTTTGTTGGAAAAATATATTTAATCAGAACTCACTTTTACTTTTTAATGATCGTAAAGAAAAGTTGCTTTTTTGCACACCCAATGGTGTAGTTACTAAATCTAACAGCAGGGGGTAGCTGAACCTTGATAACTAGTCAGTAAATGGTGGTATAATGTTAGATTAAATTTAACTAATCTAATCTAGTACAGGTAACAATGGTTATGAAACAAAAGTTCTCTTTGAATAGTTCAGTTCAGAGGAAATTACTTTCTCCTAATTTTCCTTTTGTATTAAACAATCCCATTTCGTTTAGTAGGCCTATAGCCTATACATTAACATTAATAAGATTAACTTTACCCCGTGTGACATCACAGAAGACAGATCTTTAGTCGTGGTCCGCGACGCGTCATCTCACGTCATCAGCCAGAAACCATTGCAAAGACTCTTGCGTCAAATCAAATGGACACGTGATTCTGAAAGAAAGAAAGAAAGAAAGAAAGAAAGAAAGAAAGAAAGAAAGAAAGAAAGAAAGAAAGAAAGAAAGAAAGAAAGAAAGAAAGAAAATGTATGATATTAAGTTATGATATACAAAACAAAAATGTCAAAATGTAAAAGGAAACAGCAATGGTTTGGCATTTTACTTGGGAAAAGGAAACTTCAGTCAATCGTGCAGCTATGCCAATCTGATATTTATCAAAAATATGTTTTCAGATAAAATAATCGTATCTGTTTGTTTTTACTGTGTTGTTTACCCATCAACTATAACATTATCACACAAATGTGAGAGAGTTTAAAGGTTTCAAAAAGAGAGAAAAGAAAAAAGGCTTTAGAAAAACTTTAGACTCAAAAATTTATCTGAAATACATCCTTATGACATCTTCCCCATGTGACAATCTCTGGTCTCCCTGTAATAGGCCTATAATCAGAATCACCATGTAATAAAACGGGCTTATAAAATTAAATTATTTCTGACGTACCAAACACTATAAGCTATAAGGCTGAAAATCATTCAAAAGCAAACATCTTCTCTGTTGGGTCTCATGGGAATAAGTCATCTTCCATGTCAGCCATGCATGACGCATTCAGACACAAGGTCACACCTGACTTATTTCCAAACGTTTAGATTGTTAGAAAATAAATGTATATCCGCCACTTGATTTGCCATATTTATAGGCTATTCATATGCATTTGATTTCATCCGCGTATAATTTCATAATATAGCCTATGCATATGGACCCTCCTTCATCAGCACACGCTCAGAGAAGAGAACATTAAAGCACAGAGCAGCTGTTATTAAGATTTTCCCCTGGATGAAGGCGGCAAATAATATATCATAAGTTTGATACGTTATAACATCATAAAATATAAAGATCGTTAAGCTCAAACACATAATTATTGTGTGAAATACCTGCCATCCTTGTGTGGAAAATATCTGCGCATGTTTCGTGATCCACTGGAGCTGCTCCATGTTGCGCATTGCGCGCAATATTCCTCTTGATGAACAATCATTGCGCGCTAGTTCTCTCTAGAAACAACACAAAACTCTTCTATCTGTTGTCAACTGATGAATAAAACGCAAGGTACAGCCAAGCACGTCAAAAATGAGACATTTATCCGACTGTTGCCAAGGGCTTTCCAAACCAAAAATATCCTAACGCATCCTCAGCGCGCGCAACTCTCTCTCGCGCGCGCCCTCGCGCTGTCTCTTCTGTTCATTTCACACTCACTCCGATCATCACAAATATCCCCCTCAAGCCATTACCTGAGGGAAACCTGAATTTCGGACACGTAATTCGGACAGAAGCTCTTCGACCTGCCAGACGTGAGAAACCTGTTTGAAATCTTTTTTTGCTCTGGTTAATGCTGTGATGCGCATGTAGGACACTTATGAGCAAGACTGCGCTTTAAAACGCTTTTCGAGGTGTGTCCTTTACGGAACAGAAGATGCACATTCAGTGGTGCCATATACGCAACATATGATTCTTAAGCGCAAATCGCATTATTTTTTATCTGAATGTGATTATTTAGAGGTTTAAAATATGTGTGGACTTGATTTCACATGGTTTGCTTATTAACATGCATGCAGATTTAAAATAGAAAAAATGCTGATGGCACAATTGGCTATCCTTGTAAAATTAGCAACGTAATAAGGCTTTCATGCATACTTAATGCTTTTTGCTGTAATGTGAAATACTTACTCATTTAGATTTCAGAAAGATGATTTATGAGAAGAAAAATTGTATAATTATATAAAACATCATTATGACAGGCCTTTTTTTGTCTCCCATATATTTGGCTGTACTGTCTGAGGAAAGTAGCTTTTCTAATATTCATTTATGACGTCTTTTCCCAGACAAGAATGAGAGAGACTTCGCTTTGCTTTTTCAGTTTATATTTTGTCATTATTTACTCTCATGTTGTTCCAAACCCGTAAGACTTTTGTTTATCTTCGGAACACAAATTAGCCTAATATATTTTTGATGAAATCCGAGAGGTTTCTGATAAGGTAAGTACCACATTAAAGGTCCAGAAAAGTAGCAATAGTCCACGTGACCTTAATGTTATTAAGCGACAAGAATACTGTTTGTGTGCAGCAAAAAAGAAAAAAAAGAACAACTATTTTGGACTCTCTCCATCAGTGTCTGACTCTGGTTTGAACACGTTATTGACAATCGTCATTTTGGCTGCGTGAGATTCTCCAGCTTTGTTGTTGTTGAGCAACCGAAGTGCGAGATGTTAAAGCTCCGCCCTCTTCTGGAAAGCGGTCGAGAGCAGCAGCTCATTTGCATTTAAAGGGACACACACAAAAACAACCTGTTCATAATTATGAAAGAACAACCTCTGATCAATTAAAATGTTTGCAACCGTTTTTACATTATGCAACACTGTGTAAAGAAATTTTGTATCTGGCTTAGAAAAAGAAAGAAAGGCGTCTTTTTGTAATTGCTTTTTGTTTGTTTTTAGAAATGTCCAATCCACTAGAGAGGGTTGTAGCCCAGAAGAAGGAGGCGATTGAAGCAGTAATGGAGATGTTTGAGAGGGGAGCCGAGGTGCTGGCCAGCGCTGTTGGACAGATGTGTCCTCTGTTTGAAGCTTCTGCACCAGTTTTGAGGCTGGTCTTGGACAATGTGGAGAGCAAGGAGATCACATATGTCAAAGATCAATTTCTAGTTGTGAGGAGCAAATTGGATGTCCTCTCATCTCAAATAGAAGACATCAACTGCGAGATTAAAAAGGGACGCTTGGATTCTCAGTTCTTTACTGTGGAGGAAAATATATGCAACCAGTTTAGAAAATACATTGACATTCTGGAGGCCAAACCGGAGTACAAGGAGGTGAGAAAACGCTTGTTCTTGCAGCATTTTCCCAAAACAGGAGGAGAGAAGAATCTCTACATGCTTTATGATGCTGTGATGGGGAACAGCACTTTTGGGGAGCCAATCCTGGATGTTGTGGAAGAATACGAAGCCAAAAACAGGCGGTTCCTGGAAGACTTCTGCGTCAGGCTGAAGGAGCTGCTCTGCCTGGGAATAATCGCTCTGCTGGGATATTGTTTCCTTACTCAGGGCGAAGAGGCTGAGCAAGAGAAGATTCAAGATTGGAGCGCGAAAATCCAAGAAATTGAGATGAAAATGAAGGAAACGATAGAGAAATGCGTACAGTCATTTCCAGAGCAAGCTGAACTGGACATCAAGAGGCTTGTGAAGGAGAGAGAGGATGGGAACCTCCAGGAAATGGCCAAAGAACTGCTGGACTTCCTGGTGAAGAAGTACGACTGGGTGAGCTGGTCCATCAGAGTCGTTAGTAACTTGGGCAAAATTAGAACCTTGAGAGCTGGACAAAACTTTCAGTGTGTGGCCGGACAGAGTTATTTTGAAGTGTCTCAAGGAAATGACGTAAACCTGGTGGTCTCGTTCTGCAGCGCCCCTCAGCCTGTGCCCAATGAGAGCATAAAACAGATGATGGAAGGTCCTGCGAGGAAGGGAGATGCCAAAGCTGTCGTGGAGCTTCTGGAGGAACAGTTAGCTGGGTTTCTGGTTCATGCCATCAGTCGTCACAAGGAGAGCTTTGCTGTGTCCAGTTTTCCTGAAGAATGTCACTACTGGGACAAACACAAGAGCGTGAATGTCTGTGTGCATGCAGAGGAGATTTAGAAAGTTTAAACATGATCATTAGTCATTTACCCAGCTAACAGGGAATGTTCTCAGAACTTTAGCTAATGTTTTGGCAATGTTCTCTCAAAGGTATGAACAAATGTTCTTCCAGGGATGAAGGAATTGGTCTCCAGGTTGATAGAATGTTTGTTTAAAGTCAACTGGTCCTTAATAATGTTTTCAAAATATTAGACCGAAATCATTATCTATACACTCTATACATTATCTATACAATCTATACTAAAAAAAAAAAAAAACCCAAGTTGGGTTGAAATGGGAGAACCCATGGGTTAAATGTTTGAGTAGTTTTATTTAACTCAACTATTGTTTAAAAATTAAAATGAACCCAAAGTATGTTGGAAATTAACATTTATTAATATGTTTAATAAATGAACATTTTTAATAAGTTTAATGAATAATAATTAAAAAAATAAACATTTATTCAATTCCTTATGTGTCTGATTTTTAATTTCCAACCTATTTTGGGTTTATTTTAAGTCAGCCATACAGTAATTTTTAAACAATAATTGGGTTAAATAAAACTGCGCAGCAGGTTGGTCAAACATTTAACTCAACCGCTGGGTTAAAATCAACTCAATCTCTGGGTTTGTCCATTTTCAGTCCAACTTGGGTTGTTTTTAACATTTTATTTAATTTGTATTATTTCTTTAACCAAGAAAAAATTGACATTTTGGATGATAATTTATAATATAATATAATATAATATAATATAATATAATATAATATAATATAATATAATATAATATAATATAATATAATATAGTTTTTTCACCACTTAATAGGGAATGTTAGTAAAATGCTCTTAGAACACATTTTTGTTAGCTGGGTATACAGTATTTCACAGTATTTTAAATCACACTAAATATAAAAATCTACTATAACTGCACCTTATTTATCTATGATATATGCCTTGAAAAATAGTGATTATTTGGCATTGTTCATTGTCAGCTCACTGTGTCTAACAAATCTAATTATTGCATTTATTGTAATTCTTCACTTCATTTTCTTTGTTCTAAAATGAAACCAAAGTGATTTTTCAAACTAACTAGCTCAACTAACCAGACCGTCTGTGTATGCAATTTTCTAAGCATTTTATCAAGTTTTTTATGTTATGCTTTAAATGTGTATGTATCTATGTCTGAAATCATGCATTTAAACAATATCATTCTAAAAACAGTGTTGTGTAGCTGTGTGAAAAGATAGGGGAAATGGCTTTTGGGCTAAGTACTCTGTATTTAAACAGTGCCAGGACTGGCAGTTTGGTCTTTGTGAGAATGACCTACATAGAGTCAACAGAAAAAAAAATGCCCTATCAACCATGAAAAGAAGCAGTGAAGTCATCTCATGAAACAAGTCCAGTTGTCTTGCCTCAGCAAACTGGGCAAAGTGAGAACATTTGCAAAATGCATACGTTTCCAAGAAATATTTTGGAATCAATTTCCAACATCCACTGCTGTGATATACCACCCGACACATTTAATTAAATGACTGTTTTTGTACCCAAGTCAGCATTTTCTGGCCAGCGGCTGCAGAAACATGGCGAGTGACGTTTCACTTAGTTAATATAAAGCCGACGAGCTCCAAAGTGCTGTGATCAGCTCTCCGGATGCAGTCATTAAAATCACTGAGGTGCCGAGTGAAGGATCAATCCATCATTTAACACCCAAGAGGGAGAATTATATTTCCATTGTATTCCATTCTGTGTGTTTCTATTGTGAGGTGATGCTAAAAAAATATTGTAAATGCATTCTGTACTGAATATCACAAGGAATCAAAATAATACTGAAAATAAACAATGTTATTAGAGGCCTAATTTGACCCTCTGGAATAAGATCTTTAAAAGCCATTCATAATCATTCAAGTTGTGACCTTACACCCAAAACCACCATGAGTGATGACCTTTGACCCCTACACACATAATCCAATATGACTGTCCTCTTTATATGCCAATAAGTTTTTTATTTATAACAACATAAACCTCTTTTCATTTTAATCTTATTTTAAACTTTAAAAGAGATTATATATGTATATATGTCTCTGTGTGTGTGCACATATTATACAAACAAAATTTTATGTTAGATGTGATACATAGATAGATAGATAGATAGATAGATAGATAGATAGATAGATAGATAGATAGATAGATAGATAGATAGATAATTATTATTATACATTAATTGACAGTAATAATTCCTGAATGTAAGGTTTCCTTCTACCCAAGATAAATTTACATTAATGTATTTGTTGTAGTTTACTTAACTGAAACTCCATAACTGAAAATGCACCATAATTTTCATGTTCATAAAAACTGCAATATGCCAAAAAAAGGGGCAATTTCTTGCTTGCAAATTGCTATTGTCATTACAACCACATGCAATCCTCTCTCAAAATACAGAATTTTAACGAATAAATACATACAAATTAGGAATAATTCTTTTCTTGTTCTGAAGTAAAAAGAAACATTATTTACCTCATATTTATGAATAGCAATTCATGCGTTATTTTCCATTTTTTTTCTTTGGAAGGCAGCATCTTATTTAAAACAATCTGGACTCTGGAATATTTAGAGATTTTAAAGCAGCTGTTGGAAACGCATGGCTCAGCCTGTATTCATTAGCGGTTGAGGCTTCTGTCCTGTTGGAGATATTGATCCAAGTGGCTTCCATCTCCGATAAAGAGCTAAACCTTAAACCTGTCTGTTACTAGACCAAAATTCCAGCATGACACAGACAGTTATTTTGCTGGACTACTTACTAAAACTTTTTTAAATAAAGGGAAATGAAACCACAACCATCTTCAGGAAAGGGCATTGGTCAATATCAATATTTAATAAATAAATGAGTGATCTTATGAATCTCAACATAATAGTACTGCTAAGGCGGTCAATCAATCCCCTGATACCTCACTCTGGCTGCATCTGCCAATCACAGCCTGAGCTAATAGCATTACCTATCCGTCAGAGTGGACCATCGACCGGCTTCCTGGTTTTAAGTGGCCTGATCTGATAAAAAGCATTAAAACATTTGTACTGTGACACACACCAGCTCACCCTCAGCCTCCGCACTAGATTTATCCATCTGATGCATCTGATTGTGCCTATAAAACCTCTGAATATGCACCACGCATTATGTAATCACGTTGGAAATGTCACGCGTGACGTAGGCGGAATTACCAAGCAAGTGTTTGCAAAGCGAACGTCAAAGACTAAGTCAAACGCACTTTACAAAAAAAAGGTAAAACAACAATGTCAGATGTTTTTGAAGTTGGAGGAGAAAATGAGACGGCAATACTACCGCCTACGCCATGCGTGACCTTTCCAACGTGATTACGTAATGCGTGCCGCATCACAGAGCAGTGCAAGATGAGCATTTGTGGTTAAAAAGTATATAATTTTTTATTTTTTTTAGAAAATGACTGATTGTTTCGCTATATAAGACTCTTATTCCTCGTCTGGGATCATGTAGAGCTCTTTGAAGCTGCACTGAAACTGACATTTGGACCTTCAACCCGTTGGTAACTGCTGAAGTCCATTATGGAGAAAAATCCTGCATGTTTTCCTCAAAAACCTTCATTTCTTTTCAACTGAAGAAAGAAAGACATAAACATCTTGAACATGGGGGTGAGTAAATTATTTGAAATTTGAATTATGAAGTGAACTAATTCTTTAAGGACTTTAAAAAAGCAGATTATGTTCACAAAGCAAATATTAATATTATAATTATTAATAATTAAAGTGACATTTTAAATGATCTGAGGCTAAGTTTATGCTTAGGGACTCATGGAAACCTCATTTCAATAAAGGGAAGGTGATTTAAAGAAAATAAAGTGTCAGTTTGAGTCTTCTGGAGCAGGAGGTAAATGACACTCTGATTATGCTCATGGGTTTATTTCTGTCCGCTCGTTCGCCAAACCATTAGCGTATTACAGTTCTAATCGGTATATTGATCTTGTTTTGGCTCCATCTGCACTCGCTCTCATTTCACACAATGTGTTTGAGCCTCAGTGTAATGCTGTTCTCTCTCTTCTGACCTTTCTGAAGGTCAACAGCATTTGTTTGTGCACATATGCAAATATCGCCAATAAAGAATAACAACATGTTTCAGCAGTGATATTGTGATATCATTTCTCAATTTCTCCTGCAAAGTATGGAAAATTGGAAAATTAATGAGTGGACTGTACTTGTTATTATTTTATTTTATTAATTTAAATTTAATTAAATTTTTTATTTTACTTTATTTTTTGTCTCTCACACACACACACACAAAGAATAAAAAAATATTTTTTGTATGTATAATTTATTTTCATGTCACACAAAATAAAACATTAAAACAATACAATGTTTGTATCAATGTTTCTACCTTATTTTTTGACCAATCAGTGTAATATTATTTGAATACTATTATATTTTTTATTAATATTTTAAATTATTTTTATATTTTAGCATTTTTATTATGTGAGTATGTGATTTTTTTTAAATATTACTTTTAAGGTTGAATGAATTTTTATTTCCGTTTTAGTTTTTATTTATTTCCATTTAGTAATTCTTACAAAACAAATAAGCAAAAATTAGCTTAAAGTTTTCCATCTAATATTTTATTCCAGCTTTATTTCAATAAAAAAAAAAAAAGGTTTTAATAGTTTCAATAAGTCCAACAGCACAAAAAGCAGATTTGTTTTACGAACTGGAAAGCACTGGTGTTCTCTGTTAATCAGAGTCTTGTGGTGTAGGGTTTGGGGATTGAGGTTTCAACCGTCGTTTTTAAGAGCATCAAAAGACACGCTTAGGTGAAATGGACTGTGATCCATATACAGCCTCCAACAAGCCACTGAACATTTTCCAGCTTCCTGCCGTCTATCGATCTCTTGAGTCTGAATGATGGACTTAATGTGCAGAGGGGCAGGTTGCCTGTAAACCCTGTCTTAGTACTTAGATTAGACTGATCTGGACTGGAAACAACTGCACCACAGCACAAAAAAAAAAAAAAAACAGCAAACGTATAAGAGTGGACTCTTTAAATGTATTTGTTTATGTTTTGTAAAAGCACTGAACACTAAAAGTGCTATATAAAGTAAATACACCAATCAGAAATAACATGATCACCTTCCTAATATTGTGTTGGTCCCCTTTTATGGCCAAAACAGCCCTGACCCGTCGAGGCATGGACTCCTCTAGACCCCTGAAGGTGTGCTGTGGTATCTGAAAACAAGATGTTAGCAGCAGATCCTTTAAGTCCTGTAAGTTGCGAGGTGGAGCCTCCATGGATCGAACTTGTTTGTTCAGCACATCCCGCAGATGCTCGATTGGATTGAGATCTGGGGAATTTGGTGGTCAAGGCAACACCTCAAACTCGTTGTTGTGCTCCTCAAACCATTCCTGAACCATTTTTGCTTTGTAGCAGGACATTATTATCCTGCTGAAAGAGGCCACAGCCACCAGGGAATACCGTTTCCATGAAAGGGTGTACATGGTCTGCAACAATGCTTAGGTAGGTGATATGTGTCAAAGTAACATCCACCTGGATGGCAGGACCCAATGTTTCCCAGCAGAACATTACCCAAAGAATCACACTGCCTCCGCCGGCTTGCCTTCTTATAGTGCATCCTGGTGCCATGTGTTCCTGACCATCCTCGTGATGAAAAAGAAAACGTGATTCATCAGACCAGGCCACCTTCTTCCATTGCTCCGTGGTCCAGTTCTGATGCTCACGTGTCCACTGTTGGCACTTTCGGCGTTGGACAGGGGTCAGCATGGGCACCCTGACTGGTCTGCACACTGTAAAAAATGACCGTGATTTTAACAGTAAAAGACTGTAAAAATGCTGCGGTGAAAAACTGTTGATTGGTTTACAGAAAGTTTCCGTACTATATACGGTGAATAACTGTAATAGATCTAACGGTACATTTAATGTAATTTTACGGTAAAATACCGTTAAATTCACAGTTTTTGGACGTGAAAAATAACAATTCATTGTAAAATTTACAGTGAAAAACCGTAAATTGACATTCCCACAATTCCCTGCGTGACACTTCACATTTGATATATTTTCATTGAAATAACTCTGTTTCTTCTTAGTTTTTCTCATTTTTTTCTAATCAGTTATGTACATTAGGGTTTTATGTTACATCTAATGTTGTTAAATTAATGTTTATTGCATTTTTAAAATTTCATGCATGTTACCATGATGGTGTTTAGTGTGTGTGTGAATGACACTGTGTGCACCTTCTATGTATTAGTATTGTCTTCCTCAGCTTGTGGAAAAGCTGCATGTGATGAACTTTGATTCATCATGTGACTCTCATCACCACTGTGTTTGGTGACTGTCAGTGTATTATAAAGGTACAAAACAGATATTAGTACTTCATTAGGTTGGTAAATTAACATTATATCAGTTAATGAAATACGTTATTTTACTGTAAATTTAACAGATTTAAAATGTAAAATTCACATGTAACTCCGTAAGTATGTTTACGGTTAGATGTCATTTTTACAGTATTGTTCTGGTAACCACAGCTGCCGGTATTTTTCCGTAGAAACAACGGGATTTTTTTTACAGTGCAGCTATGCAGCTCCATACACAACAAACTGTGATGCACTGTGTATTCTGACACCTTTCTATCAGAACCAGCATTAACTTCTTGAGCAGTTTGAGCTACAGTAGCTCGTCTGTTGGATCGGACCACACGGACCAGCCTTCGCTCCCCACATGCATCAGTGAGTCTTACCCGCCCATGACCCTGTCACCGGTTCACCACCATTCTTTCTTTGGAACACTTTTGATAGATACTGACCACTGCAGACCAGGAACAGAAAGCAACCTCAGGTTTTGGAACCAAAAGTTGATGTTATCTGCTTACTCTTCTTCTCCCAAAATCTACTAGACACTACTACAAAATAAGAAACGATCTGCCATGCTAATTATGAAACAAGGTGACACTTTAGAATACTGATCCTTCATTAATGAATAACTACACAGGAACAAATGAATAATGCATTATTAACACTCTAGTAACTACTATTAACTAACAATAAACTCTGATTAATGAATTAGTAAGTAATAGTGCTCAGTTGTATGTGGTAGTTCACTATTAACTAATCAGTAACTACAGTTTTTTCACTCCTCCCAGAGAACTACTAAGAACTACTATATACAGGTTCATCATTAACATGAATGATGCATAATGTATAATTAATTCTAATATAACTGAATACTTAAGAAAGAATTACTAATTATTTGGATCAGTATTCTAAAGTGAGAAACATGATAACTCTCTAGTAACCATAGTCATTGTAAACTTTTGATGTTTTTGTATTTTTTTGTACAGTAATTCCTTATGATATATTTGGTAACACTTAAGTAATTACTAGTGGGTTACTATGATCTTCACTTTAGAATACTGATCCAAAAAAGAAGTAGTTACTTAACCTTAGTTACGTAACCTCAAAAGTTTAGAGTGACTTCAGTAGTTACTAGAGAGTTATCATGCTTTTCACTTTAGAATACTGATCCAAATAATTAGTAATTCCTTATTAGGTATTTGGTAATACTTCAGTCATTACTAGTGGTTTACCAAAGCCTTTACTCTAGAATTAATTATACATTATTCATTATTCACATTAATTACGAACCTGTATATAGTAGTTCTTAGTAGTTCTCTGGGAGGTATGAAAAAAACAGTAGTTACTGATTAGTTAATAGTGAACTACCACCTTTAACTGAGCACTATTACTTACTAATTCATTCATCAGAGTTACTTGTTAGTTAATAGTAGTTACTAGAGTGTTAATAATGCATTATTCATTTGTTCCTGTGTAGTTATTCATTAATGAAGGATCAGTATACTAAAGTGTTACCTGAAACAAATTACATGAACACAAAAGAAGCTCATCTGTGTTTTTGGTACAAACCAGTCCTCAATATGTAGCTTAATCACATATATTCCAAAACATGCTGATCATTGTAACTGTAACAGCACAGCATTAATTATGCACTAAAGTGACATCTTGTGGCTATAAACATACATAAACCATAGTCATACACCAGGACCATACTAAAATGCTCTAACACAAGTTTCTAATCGAATGACTTTAGATAGATAGATAGATAGATAGATAGATAGATAGATAGATAGATAGATAGATAGATAGATAGATAGATAGATAGATAGATAGATAGATAGATAGATAGATAGATAGATAGATAGATAGATAGATAGATAGATAGATAGATAGATAGATAGATAGATAGATAGATAGATGTAAGTAAAATCTCTTACTTCATTAATCCTTGTGTCTTCGCTGTCATCTGACTGTCGGTCCTGTCTCCAATTTGGAATGTGCATTTACATTTAACGTCCTCAATTTTAGGAGCAATCTCATTCAGTGTGAAGTGAATCACTCTCTAGCAATGACAGCAGAGAATCAAGAGTCCTGCGTGACAAACTCATCTTATACACAGTTTTGCCCCTCGAAATAAAAGGTAAAAGAATATGTCTGTCAGTATGACAAAAGAGTTTGTGCAGCCAACCACTTCCTCATGTGTGAGTTTTAGTGCACAAGATGGAAAACAGGAACTAGTTGAAGGAACTGGATACATGAAGTTTCATGCAGTTTGCATCACTCCACTTTTAGACGATAGATAGATAGACAGACAGACAGACAGACAGACAAACAGATAGATAGACAGACAGACAGACAGACAGACAGATAGATAGATAGATAGATAGATAGATAGATAGACAGACAGACAGATAGATAGATAGATAGATAGATAGATAGATAGATAGATAGATAGATAGATAGATAGATAGATAGATAGATAGATAGATAGATAGATAGATAGATAGATAGATAGATAGATAGATAGATAGATTTAATTTTATTTCATTAGACTAATTGATTGCAGCTAGAAAATTTGAAGGTCAATGAAAGAGCAAAACTGTTTCACATAACATCAGAGGAGCTTGTGTAATTATGATCATATTTAATTTAGGACTCTGTAAGATAATGGTATAGTCCATCTGTGCACCCCTTCACACTGAGCTCATTTGAAACTGCCCATCCTGCAGTGACTGCTGGGAAGACATACAGACGAGGGAGGTAGCAAACTGAAGAGGTAAGAATAGCAATATTCATCCCAGGCAGCTAGATAGTGTTATTAAAATACATGAAAATGTTTAGATTACTTTTTAGGTATTGTGTGTTAAAGTTTGAAAATGGCAGAGAGAGAATACAATCCTCAGCATGAACAAGGAAACATGGAGCAGCAGCTAGAGGGAGCTATAACAGGACAAACAGCTGCTGAATGAAGTGATCTACTCCAGATGGGATCAAGCTCCTTTAAAATACTCACTTTGCTCATCTTGATTCCAGAGCTGCAAACAAACACAAGAAAAGAATTGACCCAAAACAATGGAGAGATATTCAATAAAATATTGGTTTCAGTCCTAATTCTCACTTTAAATGGTTTAGACATTAGATATTTGTACAGGAAAACAAGACAAAAATACTGAGTAAGAAAATGAGCAATAAAGTGATGTAAGGTCTGTTTGATATTCAAGTTTAATATTTAGATAATTGGTTATTTTTAACCATGTACAATATTTTAACTATCTCTGTGTTCTGTTAATATATAGCATGGTTATATGGTTATAATTCATGTATATCATTCAAAATTTGAATTGTGTTTTTTAATTATTCAGATCAGAACTGAACATTAAGATTTAATAAAACAACTCATGATCTATGCCATATCACTATTTTAAATGAGTGTTTACTATTGTGCTTTATCTCAACTCTATCAGGTTCTTGAAAATACATTTATATTATGATATCATAAGTAAACTGCCTTCATCCCAAAAGACACTTCAAAGTAATTGGGTTATATAAAAGGGGCATTTTAAATAAAATAATAAAAATAATCGTTATGCACTCACCCTTGTGTCATTCCTGATTCCAAATCTGCATGATGGTTTCTGCAGTTGTTATTTTTCTGTGGAACACAAAAGAAGAATTTTAGAATTCTTCAGCTATTTTCCATACACAGTCACAGTGACCACATCCATTCTCCAAAAGGACAAAAAACCTATATAAAACTAGTCCATAGGCTATGTTTTATATGCTGCACAGACAGGCTGTGCATTAGTGGCGGGAAATTTTCTGTAAGTTAGATACACCAGTAGGTGGCGACAAATTACTGTTTTTATGAGTGAGTCAATGAATCATTCATTCAACAGATTCATTTAAATAAAGCTTTTTAATTAATGAAAGAAGCTACTAGGTGTGTTCAACTTGAAGCGGCGCTGCACAGACCGATCGGTGTATGACATCAAAATACTAGAGAGCAAATGGCTCTGCTTGCTTTCGAATCGCTCTCGGTGTACTTTGATATCATACACAGATCGGATTAAGCAGCACCGCTTCAAGTCAACCACACTACGTCTGAAAGCTTAAAAATGCAGCCTTCGTAGGTGCGTTCCATGGTAGGAAGGCATCAAGGCATGTCCAAATCCAATGTTAGCTTCACTTCCTGTCTGAGAAACCTTCTTCGATATCCCACAGTCCTGTGCTTTCCATTCTGACAGTTGAGCTAAAAATAAAGATGGTGTATGAAATTTGTGGTTGGTGGTTAGTTTGTGTGTAAATATACATGTCTGGCCAACGTTTTCCACTTCTGATGTCTTCTAGTAAGAAATTACTATACTAATTAAATATTTGCTTAGTTCTTACCAAAGCTCACCCTATTTTGCTGTAGATCCAACGCTATCTCACGACCAATTCGTACTTATTTTACGAGGTGGCTATTTCGTACGAATTCATACGACTTCACTCGTACAAATTCGTACGATTTGTCTAAACCCCTGTGACGGTTAGGTTTAGGGGTGGGGTTTGGGGTAGTTCATTCGTATGCATTCATGTGAATTTGTAAACTCGTAAAATACGTACGATTTAGCAAAAAACGTGTGAATTCGTACGAGTGAGGTTGTATGAATTTGTACGAATCTGCCACCTTGTAAAATACATACGAATTGCTGTGAGATCGGGTTGTGTAGATCATTAAACTGTTATGCTGCCTCAGAAGTCTGTCTAAAATCAGTTTTGTGAAGTACCTTCATGTGCAAATGCTGCCTACAAAGTCTTTGCTTGATAGGGCAGCGAGGCAACAAGTCAGCTGACTAAGCTCTTCTTTCTTTTTGAGTGATTCACTGAATCAGTCTGCCAAGCAATTCAAAACACAAGCTGATTCATTCTGGAATGAAACTAGTGAACGTCTTGAATCATTAGTCATTGAATCATTAATTTAACCAATTTGTTCAAAAACGCTTATTCATTCAAGAATGAAACAAGCGACTCTCTTTATGAGTGAGTCATTAAGTCATTCATTTAACCGATTCCTTCAAAAACGCTGATACATTTGGGAAGGAAACATGCTGCAGTATGCTGCACGGAAATGCCAGTAGCCTCGGGGATACATGAGATTGGGAATAGGAAATCGGGAATGATGAAGAAGTCATACAAGAAGTGTGTATGAGGAACATAAAATGTTAATTATTGTTCATATGGACAACTTTAAACAAGTTTTGAAGAAACGTCACATTGTTTCTTTCTATACTCTTGAGCTTGTTGTATAGAAAGGAGCTCTTTAAAGAGTCTTATAACTAAATAACAGCATTTTAACAGCATATTGTGTGTCTTTGTGTCATCAGTTTCTTCTTCAGGTAAACATCACTGGCTCTTCCTCCAGACATGGCTGAAAATGAGATCTTAGAAGACCCAGAGAAGCTGAAAAGGGGTCTTGTGAAGGTTCTAGAGTGTGTGGCCACCATCTCGTCAGCAGCAGCGGTGGTCAATCCCATCTTCGGCGTGGCGGGCTCTCTCATCCGGGTGGTGCTGCACCATGTGGACGATGAAGACATTCAAAAACTCAAACGTGAGTTTGGCAGCGTGAATCGAGCCCTGGATGAAATCTCACAGCAAAATCAGAATGTATTGCTTCAGATCAGAAAGGAGACAGTGGATGGCCTGTACTGTCGTTTAGAAGAAAACATTCGCAATCAGTTCTGTAAATTCATGGACACCGTGGAGGCATCGGCAGCACACGAACAGCGCAGGAAGGAATTTGAAATGAGCTTTGTGATCAATCAGTGTGACCAGAACCTGCACACACTGTACGGTGCTGTGATGGGCGAATCAAAGATCTTCAGCCTGCCTATTCTAGAGGTGTACATGAAACATTCACAGGGTGACCAGCGCGTCATGGAGAACCTCTGCACGCGACTCACATACCTGTTCTGCATCGGCCTCATTGCTCTCATGAGTTATGCTGCCATCGTCGGAGATGATGAGGAAGCTTTGAGCATCGAGTGGGAAGAGAAAATGAAAGATGTGGCAAAAAAAATGTCAGAAGTGCTGAACGCTTATGAGTGATTTTATCCCATGTGACTTATTACTAGGGCTGGGACAATTCTCTCTCGAATCGATTTTGAGCTTAGTTTTCAACAGCAGATGAAACTGCGTGCTGTAGAAACAGCTATACTCTGCTTCACACCACTTGAACCTTCTATAAAATAATCATTCATAAAGTTTGAAAAGGTTGAAGCGAATTACAAGGGTGTTTGCAGTGGGCTGTTTACATTAATCTCGCTTCATAAAAGCATTCTGAGGTGCAAGTACATAGCCGAATGCACAAGCGCTCTTCTTCGTGAGCATTTGAGCATGTGGTTAAAAAATAGCATGTGGTTAAAATCTATCTATCTATCTATCTATCTATCTATCTATCTATCTATCTATCTATCTATCTATCTATCTATCTATCTATCTATCTATCTATCTATCTATCTATCTATCTATCTATCTATCGTTCTATCTATCTATCTATCATTCTATCTATCTATCGTTCTATCTATCTATCTATCTATCTATCTATCTATCTATCTATCTATCTATCTATCTATCTATCGTTCTATCTATCGTTCTATCTATCTATCTATCATTCTATCTATCTATCTATCTATCTATCTATCTATCTATCTATCTATCTATCTATCTATCTATCTATCTATCTATCTATCTATCTATCTATCTATCTATCTATCTATCACCTAGAACACCATAGTGATCTATCAGCCACCCAGCAACACCCCAGCATCCACACAGAACACCTTAGCAACTCCCTATCAACCACTCAAAACAACGTAGCATCTGCTTAGCAATTGCCTTGCAACCGCTCTGAACCCGTTAACACATTCCTAATGTGTACCTGCAAATATTTGCACTTGTGAAAAGTTGTTGTTGTTGAAACAAGCCAAAGTCAAAACAAATTTTCTTCAATGAAATTTGTAATCCTAGTGAATGTAAAGGCTTAAACTCTGTTTTCTGTAAATCTATATCTCTCTAGAATGATATTCTATTGTTATATACTTATAGCATTGTCTCCAGTACTATGAATAAAGATATGAGAAATAAACACACTCTTTCTTTCATTTTAGGACACACAGATTCAGTCAGCCGCAGTGAGCAATAGTGAAGGGCACTGCGAGTGTGCTTTAAATCTCAGTGTTTTGTCCAATATACAGTAGTTATATCTGACAGTTTACAGGGAAAATAAAATTAGGAAGGTGGTTTAAATTATTTAGGTCAAAATACTTTATTACATAATCATAATGAAATGCAATTATATAAATCTCTCCTTATATGAAAATATATTTTTGTCTTTGAAAAAAGTTAATATATATATTAACATAACATAATGCATAACTTATCCTGACATGCACTAGATGTCACAGATTGCATATATTATTTTGCTAATCTAATTATTCTTCACTTTACAATCATTAAACATGATTTTAGCAGCTTCATGCTAAAGAACAAGTCAGTGAATTATAGCTAGATCAATAAAAATCAAAGAACACATGATGAAATTAACACTATATCAACATTGTGACTTTCTGTCAGACAACTCTTCAGCCAAATCCTGATTCATAAGAGAAGCAGACATGGGCATAGGTTTGGTCTCAGCTTTGGTGGGGATGGGGTAAATACGCTTGGGCAATATATAATAATAATAATAGCCTAATAATAATAATAATAATAATAATGTCTCAGCAAAGACTGACAATTTTTCCCCTTTTTGTAATTTAGCACTAGCCTATTTTCTATGATCTTCTGCTTTCATTTTTGGGCTTCAGTTGGATGCTTTATTTTCATCTTTAGTCAATAGGTTGCTTCTTATGTCCCCTTTCTTCTTCTTGGGTGGCATCTACAAAGTACAAAAAGGGGCAAAAAAAACCCGGAATATTAAAATGTTTTTACTCTGGCCTTTGTATGTGGCAGAGAGACAGCCCTCGTCAACATGCGCGCGCACGCACACACACCAACCGCTCGCTTCTAGTGCAAGCACAAAAGTAGTCCCGGCCCGCGCGTGTAGCCTGGCGTTTCTTGTACCGTCGTCGTCCTGGGCTGCTTGAAAGCAATGGAGCTATGATCAACTTAGGCTTACGATGCTTTTGGGAAACGCTACCCTGGCCGTTAGAATCGATCCAAAAACCAGTGCAAAGATCCAAATAGCAGTTCAAAGGAGCTTGCTAAATATTGGTGGGGACAAATTTGTCATCTCAAAATACTGATAGGGACTAGTACCTAGCGTCCCCCCCTAAACCTACGCCCATGGAAGCAGATAATTCAGATCCATAATAAAGTGTGCTCTGCCTCAAAAATGATACGTTATCTCAATGTCATCATTAATGACATTTATGTCTCACATTTGCAGAGAAAAGGTCTAACGATTATGAAAGATCCCACATATCCGGCTGGACACCTCTTAACCCCTTACCTTCAGGAAGACAACTCAGAGCATTTTGAACAGCACCAACGCTATCTCACGACCAATTCGTACATATTCTACGAGGTGGCTATTTCGTATAAATTCATACGACCTCACTCATGCGAATTCGTACGATTTGTCTAAACCCCAGTGACGGTTAGGTTTAGGGGCGGGGTTTGGGGTAGGTCATTCGTATGAATTCATACGAATTTGTCAACTCGTAAAATACATACGATTTAGCAAAAAACGTATGAATTAGTACGAGTGAGGTCGTATAATTCATACGATTTAGCCACCTCGTAAAATACGTACGAATTGCCGTGAGATCGGGTTGACAGCACTTATTGTATGATTGTTCATGCTCTTAATTCCTCTGGTATTTATGCATCTGTATTTCATTCCTTGTAATTGATGGAATATATATATATGTATGTGTGTTTTTTTCTCTTTATTATTGATGAGCTTTCCAGAAAAAAAAAAAAAAAAAGGAAAAAAAAATAAAAAAACAGACAAGGTTGAGCTTGAATCCTCAAGCTGGATATACATGACGAATAGAAATCATTCTAGGACAATGAGCCAAGGAGTGGAAATGCAGTATAAGAATAATGCATTACATTCACTATCATTGTCCATCTTAAGTACCAGAGACAAGGGTGAGTTGTCAAAAAATCTTTCTCTCTCTCTAAAGATATGAATCATAATATAAAGTAAAAAAAAAAAAGTGGTTATATATGTTGTTTTTTAAACACTAAGTTCAAAACTGTCTAAAATTAAGACTTTTTATTATTATTTTTTTTTTTTTGTAATTTCTGTTCTCAAAACTAAAATTTCAATGTCATCATATTCTGTTTTATAATAGCTATTGGATAAACAAGCAGCCAAACATAAAAGCCACAATGAAATACATTCAGAAAAAGAGTCAAGGTAGACTTTAAATGGCTCTTCTCAAGGTCACATTTCATAAACATAATGTTGGGGCAAGTTATCACACCGCTCATTCTCTCTTGATTATACTCGCTCACAATTTCTTTTATGTTGCTGCATTATACATTGTCATTTTATATAGTGGAAATGTCAAAGAATTTCTCTAAAAACATTATTTTCAAAAACAACTACTTACCATAAATTATATTCCCAAAGGAAAAAGTGTGACATCTAGCCTCAGTCTAATTATATGTTAGAATATTAACTCAAATACATAATTAAAGTAAATACTAAAAACATTTTTATGAAAAAAATGTTTGCTTCGAAAAGAGCATGTATAGAGTCCATTATCACACTGAGGCACAATCAATTACACACTCGAGTTTCGTGATATGTAAGGTAGTAACACTATAGAATAGAATAACAATATAAATGGTATACAATATATGCTATAAAACAGTCTGTGAAATACCTTCTTTTGGATATTGAGGTACCATAATCCCAAATCTGCGTACGTTCAGGTCAATCCAGTAGCGCGTGAGATGTTGCGCACGACGCGCAAATAATCTGCAATTAAACAGTCTCGAGTAAAAATTGATGTCTGAACCGGTCATCACAGATCCATCTGTAAACAACCTATAAAAATAAACTGCTGTCAAATATGAGCCATTGATCCGACAGTTACCAACAGCTTTCCAAAACCACCCCAAACCCATCAGTGCGCGCACAACTCTCTCTGTCTGTCTCTCTCTAACCCTCACACACGCACACGCACGCACATCTTTTCCACTGTGAGCATTTGATCACGACATTTTGCTTTGAAATCGAACCTGAAACTGTGGGAATAATTTGGAAACTTGGAGGTCTTTCCAGCAGCTCTTCATCCTGAGAGGCGTGAGAAACCTGTTTTAAAAATGTTTTTGCTATAGGGATGATGATGTTATCTCAAGGATGCGCATAATTAGGGCATGAGGTAGACTGCATTAGAGCTATAGAGAGATTAGCAAGGTGTGTCTGGAACTCTGGATTCACAAATGTAACCTAAATGATTCATTATGTATTTTATTGAACAACATTATTTTAAAATCATCTATCATTTTTGAACAGTTATTTATCTCTCTGGTGCATGGTTGATCTTTAAAAGCCACATTAGGGGTGATGTTAGAGTCAAACCATGAACCTTTTCTCATAATTCTATGACTGTCCTCTGTATATGTCATTGTGTTTTTAATTTATGATAACATCAGTTTAAAATAGCAGACAAAAGCGGTGATGCACACTTAAAATACTATACCTTCTATTGTGGTTGACAGATGTGTAATGCACCATTTAAGAAAATAAATAAATAAATAAAATAATACAGTAAAGGGGCATTCTGCATTTTTATGATGCCTCAGTCTGATCATTTAACTTGTAGAAGAAAGCTGAACAAAACGCTAATTTATTTTGGCACTTAACAATGCACTTTTTTCTGTGCAGAACAATATGGCTATCCACTTCAATTAAACACATGACCTTTTTCACATATGTGAACATAAACCAATATAAATCAATTTGTATTTTTAATGTACCTAATTCAGTGCATTATGAAATCAAAAAGAACACATGTTACTTGTATAATGCAGATCAGTTATGTTGTAGTAAGGTATGTTGAATAAGGAATGACGCTTAGAACTATCACTGTTGCATTTTCATAAAATATATTTAAGTTACCAGCCAGCCAAAACTTTATTGGCCTCCAGAATATTTTTTTGTTTGAATAGCTGAACATACAATATATATATATATATATATATATATATATATATATATATATATATATATATATATAAAAAGAACAGAGCCTCTGCTCTGCTATATATTTGTTTCTATCACATATTTTAATATATTCTAGCTCCATGCATTCTTTTATATCAACAATTGATTTTGGGCAAATTTCATTAAAGGTAGGGTAGGCAATTTTTTTATATCATCTGTGGAAGTCTCAGGACCAAAAAATGTTTGCTCAATCTTTGCATTTGGTCCGAATGTAATGATACAAGGATGTCCTACCTGCCTGTCAACACATGTATTTCCATACTTCTGCACACCTGCTCATGCAAACATCACACATTATCAGTGCGTTCCTTAAGGCTAAGCAAAGTTGTAGACAGACGTCAGTCACCAAGTGCCACAAACAAGCAGCAGCCGCCTTTTAAAGTTCCTCCTGAACCAAAACAATGAGCATATGCTGCGTTCACGCCATGTTGTAACCGAAAATATGAGATAGCAACCCGTGACGTTCTACTCAAACTGTTCACGTCCTCAGACAACACTATCAACGCCAAAATGAATCTGCAGCAGTCAGGTGGTACAAGTCAGAGTTCTGTAAGTTGTTTACGTTCATTATTATTGTAATGTTATGTGCTTTGAGATGAGGTAATTTACCGCAGTTACACTTTGCAGACTCTGCTCTGGCTTTAAACGTTCATGTGTTTTAGAGGAGGCATGGCTTTGGAGATGCTCTGAAGGGAGAGTGGGATCTGCTTTTAAAGCTAGCCTGCTATTGCTAGCTTCTCCAAAATTGCCTACCCTACCTTTCACGAGTTCGTTTCCTCATAAAATCTTTAAGCTAATAAGGTTAAGCGTATTTGGCTTGCTGTCCGCTGTGGAGGGGCTCGAGGAAGCAGCTTCAACTCGAGCTTGGATATACCCCCCAGGGACTACTATTGCATGAAAAAGGAGTACGATAGATGAGATGCTAAATTTATGTGGTGGAGTTGGGGAGGTGGAGGGATATCGAAACAACTGATGCCAGAGCAGGGTGAGTAGCTGCTTATATGCTCTGGATGTAATTGAAAGATTAGGGTTCCTTCCTCTTGAGATTATGTTTGAGTTTCACTAATTGAAAGATTAGATGGGTTCACTCCTCCCGAAATTACGTTGTGAACTTCACTTAAAGCAACATTTTGAACAGAAAGCTGAAAAAAATCACCAGGATCGGATTCAGAAAGATGATTAAGACATAGGTTGAGTAGATTGCATCCATAAACAACTCCAAAGCTTCACAGTCCTATACCTCTTCCTGGGTCAACATTTCATTCTGTAACATTAGGCTATATACTGTTTGATGTCTGAGGATTGTGTTAGCTTACATGAGCGTAAGCACTGCTTCTATCGCTTGTTTCTGCTTGTTCTCCACCTGTGTTTTGACTCAGAGATTCTGTACTATTTCAGAAGATGCGTAATAGCGCCTCCTACAGTATAACTCTGAAAAGATGGATTGCCGGACAATTCCATTGGTGGAGAAATAGTTAATTATACAAATCCCTTATGAAAATTAACCATGGGCTTACTACAAATTTAACCAAAAAAACATGGTTATTGCAGTTAAACCACGGAAAACCACAAATTAACTATGGTTTTACTACACTAAACATAGTTTAACCATGGTATTTGTAGTAAAACTGTGGTTATATAAATGTAATCAATCCACAAAAAAAAAAAAAAAAAAAAAACATGGTTACTACACTTTTACTATAATAAAACTATGGTTAATTTTTGTAAGGGATAGCAGTTGTGCAAATTGCTTATAAACTGTACAAATGTATATTAATATTACTGTGGTGTTTCTTTGTGTGTGTTGTGGTTTTGCTTTTATAGAAATGTCCAGTTCACTAGAGAGGGTTGTAGCCCAGAAGAAGGAGGCGATTGAAGCAGTAATGGAGATGTTTGAGAGAGGAGCCGAGGTGCTGGCCAGCGCTGTTGGAGAGATGTCGCCACTTTTTGAGGCTGCAGCTCCAGTACTCAAGCTCGTCCTCAACAATGTGGAAAGCAAGGAGGTCATATATGTCAAAGATCAATTTCTAGTTGTGAGAAGCAAATTGGATGTCCTCTCATCTCAGCTACAAGATATTGACTCTGAGATTAGGAGGAGACGTTTGGATACCCAGTTCTTCTCTGTGGAGGAAAATATGCGGAACCAGTTTAGAAAATACATTGACATTCTGGAGGCCAAACCTGAGTATAAGGAAGTCAAAAAACGCTTGTTCTTGGAGCACTTTTTCATAACAGGTGGAGAGAAAAACCTCTGCGTGCTTTATGATGCTGTGATGGGGAACAGCACTTTTGGGGAGCCAATCCTGGATGTTGTGGAACAATACGAGGCCAGAAACAGACGGGTCCTGGAAGACTTCTGCGTCAGGCTGAAGGAGCTGCTCTGCCTAGGAATAATTGCTCTTCTGGGATATTGTTTCCTTACTCTGGGCGAAGAAGCTGAGCAGGCGAAGATTCAAGAGTGGAGCACGAAAATCCAAGAAATTGAGATGAAAATGAAGGAAACGATAAAGAAATGTGTGCATTCATTTCCAGAGCAAGCTGAACTGGACATCAAGAGGCTTGTGAAGGAGAGAGAGGATGGGAACCTCCAGGAAATGGCCAAAGAACTGCTGGACTTCCTGGTGAAGAAGTACGACTGGGTGAGCTGGTCCATCAGAGTCGTTAGTAACTTGGGCAAAATTAGAAACTTGAGAGCTGGACAAAACTTTCAATGTGTGGCCGGACAGAGTTATTTTGAAGTGTCTCAAGGAAATGACGTAAACCTGGTGGTCTCGTTCTGCAGCGCCCCTCAGCCTGTGCCCAATGAGAGCATAAAACAGATGATGGAAGGTCCTGCGAGGAAGGGAGATGCCAAAGCTGTCGTGGAGCTTCTGGAGGAACAGTTAGCTGGTTTTCTGGTTCATGCCGTCAGTCGTCACAAGGAGAGCTTTGCTGTGTCCAGTTTTCCTGAAGAATGTCACTACTGGGACAAACACAAGAACGTGAATGTCTGTGTGCATGCAGAGAACATTTAGACATAAACATATATATACATTTTAAATGCAAGATATACTTCAACTGTATTCCTGAGCTACTGTATCTGATATACTGCCATATTTTCAAACAAAATAGACTGGCTATGTGAGCTTTATACTTGACATGTTTGCACACCATAATATCATAATATAACTAAATGTCTATCTGAAAACATTTCATTTAAATGCAATAGGCAGAGAACATGTTAAATGTTGTGATGTTATATAAACCAATGCTTTGTAGTAATAAAAACTGAAGCAATGAGACTGGATGGTATACTGGCAAAGAAAAGTGCTTCCCCATTTAGCCTGCATGAGAATAACCCGAACTGACAGTATCTGTTCCTCATCAGCCATAAAACAGCCCACGGCAACACGTCTAAGGAAACTAATGCATATGTCTGCACAGCAGAGAGCTCATCATGTTTTCAGACTAAAATACACCCTTTAAAAAGTTGAATTTATACATTTCTAAGAAACAACTTAGGTTCAAATGTTTACTGGTTTAGCTTTTTTCAAGATTATACACTCAAAAATAAAAATATTTAGGCCTAAAAATAAGATTTATGTTTTTGAATTGCATATAAAATTTCCATCCATTTGTAATACACTGCTACAAACAACATAGAAGTGATGCCTATTTGTCAGTCCTATATGAAACAGGTTTAATGTCTGTACTCATAAAATCATTTGCATCTATTTGATTGTATTTAAATAATTATATTTTCAAAATGTATTTATTCAGATTGCTTAGAATCAGCATCAATCTGTAAATAAATGTATTCAGTTAAAAAGTATGAACATGGTTAATTTATGATCAGCTGTGGAAAAAGTAATATTTAATTAGGTAAAATGTGTGAGATTGTAACAAATTAACACTGCTTTTGTCATTTTTTACAAGATGGACAAAATTTGTCACCAAAAAAGTCATTTGGTTTAACTGAATGACACTTTTGGTTAGACCAAATGACGATATTTTCAAACAATGCTAACAGCCTGATATCTAGCTATAGTCAATCAAACATTTAATATTTAGTACAAGTTTTTAAAATATTACAAACTTTTCCATGTTTTACAACGGTTGTACCAAATGACATCAATGAAATTCATTTTTCCAGTCATTATTTTTCATAACAAAGCAACGACTTCTACATATAATTGTAATCCTATTTTGCACTATGTTGATATATGATAATATAAAATCATGCCATAATAAAAAAATATATACATTTATTACATTTTAAGATATTTTAATCACAAATGAAATGGCTTTGGATGCAAATGACCTTTTGACACTTCGAAATCTTTAAATTGCATTTATATGTAGCAAAATATAATTAAAACATTTTGGATTCAATAAAAGAGATCTAGTTGTACTACCTTACATACTTTGGATGTCATAGCTTTGTTTTTTATTATTATTAAGGCCTTTGGACAAAAAAAAAAAAAAAAAAAAAGACCCGTCACATCATTGACCCAAATTCAGAAAATACGAATATGCTTGCACTCTGTCAATGACTAGATATATTTAAAATGCTGTAGTCATTTTTTTACTGGTAACACAAGACATTTGGCATTATCAGGACCCACAAATATTCCCCCATTGCATTATTATACATTATATTCAACATTATATATAGTGGTTTAATAGTACTGACACTCAAACTGTAAACTTGAATTTTTTTCTCACACAGTCATTTTCATTTTGTGTTAACTATACACAATACATATGGACACTATCCACAATAATGATATTGTTGCTGTTTTGTATTGTGATATATTGTGACTTGATATATTGTTACAGGTAGTACAGTGACAGACATCATACCTGTTTCTTGTATGATACGCATCATGTTAAGTTTATTAGTTTGTTTGTGTGTAATCCAAATTTGATATGCAATTCAAATACATACATTTTAAATTTAGGCCTTCATATTTTTGCGGGTGATATAGCCAATAAAAAAAATCTAATTTCAGTTTGCTGTTTTGTACGGCCTGTTTCACATTAACATGACTTATAGGTGATTGTTGACATTCATTGCTATTAACTCTCTGAAGTGGACACATATAGCACTCAAAGCCACGTCTAATTAAATTACTGCTTTTGTACATAAGTCAGCAGATTCTGGCCATGGGCTGCAGACATAGAGGGTGAGTAACCTTTCACTGTTAATATAAGGACGACGAGCGCCAGAGTGCTGTGATCAGCTCTCCAGATCCACTCATTAAGATCACTGAAGTGCGGAGTGAGGGAACAATCCATCATTTTACACTCAGGAGGGCCTTAAAGAGATAGTTCACCGAAAAAAATGAAAATTTGCCATCCAAGATGTAGGTGTCTTTATTTCTTCAGCAGAAATGTAAAGAAGATTTTTAGCTGAAACTGTGGTCCTTGGTGAGTCATATAATGCAAGTCAATGGCTATCGTCACTTTATGAGAGTCAAAAAAAAAAAAAAAAAACATATGCAAGCAAAACAAAATTAAAAAGGGGAAAACCAGGTATGGTTGTAACATGACGAGTTGTAACACCACCAATTCCACCAATCAGGGATAAGCTAGGAGTCCTATGATCATTTCTATATATGTATTTCTATACTTCTAAATATCCTAATATGTAATTCATTATTTCCAGGAGCTCATTGCTTCTACCTTCAATTAAACTGCTAACAGTGATTGTAAATTCAATTTCCTATATGTACATATCTGAAACCACAGTCACCTCCGATACCATATTCTCTTAATTGTTATGTTGACATGCATTCTCTGTAAAGCTGTTTTGAAACTGTATCATGAAAAGCGCTATACAAGTAAACGTGAATTGAACTGAATTGAATTCATTTCAGTTTTTACCCATTTCCTCCCAGATCCTATATGAAAGGTTGTCATGGCTGGAAATATATAGGCACATGCCAATTTTATAAAGAAATAACTGATGGTGAGGTAAGAATGTAATTTTTTTTTTTACCTTAACTATATTTTGTTTAGCAATGAAACTTTTGCAGATAAAATAATTTAACTAGATTAAACTAGTTTTTTTCAGACAAAATGTGATGCATTTTTAACCTGCTGCTAACCTTTTAAATGTTACCATAAGGTTGCGTACAACTAAGAACAGTTTCTTTTTAATAATTTTTGTTGTCATAGCCATTTGCATGAACGATAACCGGTAATTTTTATTAAATTATACTTAGGGAATTGCACAAACTCAGTTTTTCTGTAGAACCTATATTTTTAAACCCATTTATGGAGGACATGTCATATACACATGAGCAGTATGAGGGCACACCCATTACAAACATGAACAACTTTACAGAATACCTTGACAGTGGAAAAGAAAGATTTGTGAGGGGGAAAAAAGAGATGCCAATGTTTTCTAAAAAAAAAAGGAACTTATGAGGTTTAAAAGAAGGATAGGTCAGTTAGATCAGTTGTGAAGAAAATGTTGAAAGCCATTGGTGAGGACTTGCAGACAAAGGACACTTTTGTATTGTCTATATGGGTTCCAGGGTTAGAAAACCCTACTCAAATTCTTACAGTTTACCCAAGCATCTGTTACAACTCCAGTATTTGAGTAGATTGTAACAAAGTTGATTTATTTGACATCAACTCATACTGGCTGTGATATTCTTGCAGAGGTTTGAGTTGGTGCCTTTTGTAGTAAACAAATGTGGGCACTTTGTATAAACGTTTGAGCACTCTTGCTCAAAAATTCACTGAGTTACAGATGCTGAAGCTAATAGTGGTTCAACCATACCTGGTCTTCCCCACTTTGAAAGTTTAGGAAGATTTGTTTACGTCATTTGTATTTTTAATTATTTTGTGTGTTTTTATTTCCATGGTAACAGCGATTCCTCGGATTAGTGGAGCTTTGGGGAATTAAACTTTGTGAATTTAGACAAATAACACCACTTATCAACTGTGGAGCTCATGGTATGTGTCTTAGAAGAATAGTTCACTTTCAAATGAAAATTACCTAATGACTTTGTTCTTTCTGATGAACACAGTCGGAGATATATTAATAAATATCCTGACGCATCCAAGCTTTATAATGGCAGTGAGAGATAGCAACAAGTATGAGATGAAGAAAGTGCCACAATCCACATCCATCCATCATAAACGTTTAATCCACACGGCTCCAGGGGGTTAACAAAGGCCTTCTGAAGCAAAGCCATCCTTTTTTACAAAAAATTATCCATGGTTAACAAGTTATTAAGTAAAATATCTAGGTTCCACCAGACCACCTTATGTATTCAACTTAGGAAGGAAACCCAACACCTCTCACAGTTCAAAAAGCTGATGCTACATCCTTGTAACGCCAGTTATGGTTTTTTTTATGTACAAAAAGAATATTTATGTTGTTATTGGTGCTAAAATTACATGCTGCACATTTTGGAAGCTTTGAATTTAATTGTGTATTATTATTATTATTCTAAACATATATGGATCTCCAGAAACATTTGCATTTTCTAAACCAGCTCATTCTCCTCCTTCAGAGTCTGAATGGAAACAAATGTCTCAGCCAGTAGAAACTCCTGTATTCATTAGCGGTTGAGGCTTCTGCCCTGGTTGGAGTTATTGATCCATGTGGTATCCTTCTCTGATAAAGGTTTGTAGTGGCTTACACCTGTGTGTTACTAAACCAAAACAAGTGTATTGTATTTCAGTATGACATAGTGACAAGCATGAGTTTAGTTGAAATGCAATACTTTTTACTCTAAATAACAAAAAGAAACATTTTTTGTTGTCATACACATTCTGCTGGCAGATGGCGCTAAAAACACACTGGAACTATGGATGACATTCAATATAATCAAACACAAGACTACAAAATGAGTCAACCAAAACAAATATTTCTGTTTAGTTCGTAAAACAGTTAAAATACACACTTTAACAGATACTTTACTACCAACTACAACTACGACTTTGTTGTTATAGCTATAATGAAAATAAAGGCCCAACCTACTGTAAGAAAGTCAATATCAATATTTAATAAACCAATAAGTGATTTTATGAAACCCAGCATCATAGTACTGCCAGGGATGGTGAATCAATCCCATGATACCTCACTCTGGCAGCATCTGCCAATCACAGCCTGAGCTAATGACATTATATTCATCCGAGTGGACCATCGACCGGCCTGCTGCCTTTAAGTGGCCTGATCTGATAAAAAGCATTAAAACATTTGTACTGTGACACACACCAGCTTACCCTCAGCCTCCGCACCGGATTTATCCATCTGATTGTGCCTATAAAACCTTTGAATATGTAGTTTTCCTCAAAGAATGGTAATGGTAACTAATGAATTACATGCATTCCGCTCCTAACCTGCATATAAATGCTGAATAATTTCAAGTTCAGTGTTGTACAGCACATCATTTGCTGCCAGTCTGCCTCTGAGGACACGTCAGCACTCTGGAATCTCTCTCTGTCTCGCTGTTTTCTCTCATGGTGAGATAAGCTCAACTCCTCCGCTCTGTTGACTCTAAACAGTGTGAGTGTCTCCTCAGCACTGCAGTATATCAGACTGTCAGTATACTGGCCTCTCTTCCCACAACAGTCCCTCAGCTCCAACAGGAAGCAACTGCTTCCCTTCCATGACAGAGAGTCACTTTCATGCCAGTAATAAAAAAAGAAAGGTGTGAAAAATGTGTGATGATCTGTTTGGTTGAATAGTAGTTTAGATTTTTGACTGATAGTCACACATCAGTTATTGGTACTTTGAAATCCAGTCTACAGATTGTTGCCATCTAGTGGGTCTCTAAAGAAGAGCAGCACCCAACAATGGCATGTGTTTGACAGGAATCAATGGAGTTCAAATGTCAATTAACCTATGTGCATAAGGACTTATTATTTGTATATTTTAATTTAATTTTTACGTACGCTACCTTTACAAGTTTGGGGTCAGTAAGATTGAAAGAAGTCTCTTTTGCTCACCAAAGCTGCATTTATTTTATCACAAATATAGTAAAAACTGTGATATTTTGAAATATTATTACAATTTAAAAGAACTGTTTTCTACTGTCATATATTTTACAATTCCTGTGATCAAAGCTGAATTTTTAGCATCATTACTCCGGTCTTCAGTGTCACATGATCCTTCCAAAATCATTCTAATATGCGGATTTGCAGCTCAAGAATCTTTTCTTATTATTTCAAATTATTGTCAAGTCAAGTCAAATTTATTTATATAGCGCTTTTACAATTGGTAATTGTTTCAAAGCAGCTTTACATATTAGAAGCACAGAAAAAAAGGGAAGTGGTTAAAACTGTACAAACAAGCGTGGTAATATGTAACATATACAAGATGGTGCTACATTAAGCCAATGTCGGCTGACTTCCAGGGGTGGAAAAAAACCCCTAGGAGAAAAACCCAGCGTGCTAGCACTGGGAAAAAAAGTCCTAGGAGGGAAAAAACCCCTTGGAAGATATATATATATCTAAATGTATATGGAGATAGATATAGAGATTAAAAATCGATTATATATAAATATATGTAAGCGGATACGGGGATCCTGGGCTACGTTGTAGTCAGGTCCAGACGCAGGTTCTCCATCTGACCTGGATACGGCCTGGATCCAGCACCCGGCAAACCTCAGGATAAGCAGAGAGACAGATATTAGCGTAGATGCCATTCTTGTTCTGATGTACAGGTATATCTAGTGTTATAGGAAATGTTCTCGGTTCCGGCCGACCTAATTATTGCAGCGTAACAATCCTTTAACAGATTTGAAAAATGTTAATGTATTGATAATGTGTTATGTGTATGCAAGAGCAAAGAGATGTGTTTTTAGTCTAGATTTAAACTGACAGAGTGTGTCTGCTTCCCGAACAATGCTAGGAAGATTGTTCCAGAGTTTAGGTGCTAAATAGGAAAAGGATCTGCCGCCTTCAGTTGATTTTGATATTCTGGGTATTATCAACTGGCCTAAATTCTGAGATCGCAATAAACGTGAAGGACTATAATGCATTAAGAGCTCACTTAGGTACTGGGGAGCTAAACCATTTAGAGCTTTATAAGTAAGTAGCAAGATTTTAAAATCTATACGATGTTTAATAGGGAGCCAATGTAATGTTGACAGAACTGGGCTAATATGGTCATACTTTCTGGTTCTAGTAAGAACTCTAGCTGCAGCATTTTGGACCAACTGTAGTCTGTTTAAAAGCCGAGCAGAACAACCACCCAGTAGAGCGTTACAATAATCTAGTCTTGAGGTCATGAATGCATGATCCAACTGTTCCGCATTTGTCATTGAGAGCATATGTCGTAATTTAGATATATTTTTTAGATGGAAGAAGGCGGTTTTACAGATACTAGAAACATGACTTTCAAATGAAAGATTGGTATCAAAGAGCACACCCAGGTTCCTAACTGAGGACGAAGGTTTAATGGAGCACCCGTCAAGTGTTAGAGAGTATTCAAGGTTTTTTTGTGAGGAAGTTTTTGGTCCAAAGATTAGGAAATCAGTTTTTTCTGAATTTAATAATAAGAAATTTCTTGTCATCCAGTTTTTAATGTCAGCTATGCATTCTGTTAGTTTTGTGAATTTGTAGGTTTCGTCAGGGCGCGAGGAAATATAGAGCTGAGTATCGTCAGCGTAGCAGTGAAAACTAACACCATGCTTCCTAATTATCTCTCCTAAGGGCAGCATGTACAGAGTGAAAAGCAACGGTCCTAATACTGAGCCTTGTGGTACCCCATATTTAACCTGTGATCGATACGACATCTCTTCATTAACTACCACAGACTGATAACGGTCAGATAAGTATGATTTGAACCATGCCAAAGCAATTCCACTAATGCCAATATAGTTTTCAAGTCTTTTTAAAAGAATGTTATGATCGATAGTGTCAAAAGCAGCACTGAGATCTAATAACACTAATAGAGAAATACAGCCACGATCGGATGATAAGAGTAGATCGTTTGTAACTCTAACGAGAGCAGTCTCAGTACTATGGTATGGTCTAAATCCTGACTGGAAATCCTCACAGATTGTAAATGTCAAATTATAATAAATGTCTTTACCAACACTTTTGATCAATTTAATGTGTCCTTGCTGAAAGTTATACTAACCCCAAACTTTTAAACAGTGTGTACAACAACTAGTCATGCTTAAATAACTTAATTTTTACAGTTTCTAAAAGTAAAAATATGATTCAGCATACTGGTAATCTGAAACTTAAAAAAGGCAGAACATTTGCCAACTCTTTCAGTCTTCTTACAAAATTACTTTGAAAATAATAGGAAAAACAATTACATGTCATGAGTGATTAAGCTGGGTTTGCAATCTGCTCTCTTTGTTGGGCTCTCTGCATGTGATTATTCATTTTGGGATGCGGGTTTAATCATCCGAATGTGAAGGGTCAAGAGCCTGAGAAAGAAAATGAAGGAAATAAACATCAGTGTGAACTGAATCTGGAACACAGGAAGTAGTTGCTTGGAAAAATAAAACTGCTAAATAAAATGAACTTCATGCAATGAAGAACATTACAAGGTTTTATGCAATAAATAAATACTTAAGTATGTGAAGACATATTCATTCACAAAGATGGCTATCATACTTCAGTTGTGTTAAAGGTTGTGTTGACCTTGCTTTTGGTAAACATAAGAATAGACCGCTGAATGTTTTCTCATGGGTTTCACAAACTATTTTCACCCCTGCATTTCACCATACAGATTTCTCAAACAAAATATTACTAAAAAAGTACGATGCACTTTTATATCTGTCTTTCAAACTACCACAAGCAAACATATGTGCAATTTGAAACTGATGACCCTGTTGGATAAAGTACACAGTGAAAACTTGTCTGACAGGAACTGGCTAATATGGGTCATATGGGAGGAGAGGACAGTGTGGATTCCAGTGAACTTTATCTCTGGACTGGGTTTATTAAAGACTTATTTTATCTGTTGAGTTATTACCCTGCAATTCATCCTAGACATCTTGCAGATACTCAGATACTTTTTTTTTATTGAAGGTATAATGTTATGAATTAATGATTTATATTAAAGTAATATTTTAACCATTATTCTGGAAGGGCGATTTTATTCTTGATGGTTAAATATTAAGTAATATTATATTCACATGAACATATTTAACCATTATAGGTCTATAAACAGGGCTTAGATTAAGCTAGAATTAGGTCTTAGTTAAATTACAACATTTAAGTAGCTTTTATAAACATGCCTTAGAAAAAAAAATAACCATTACTGGTGAGCATCTTGAGACAAAACAATGGCACTAACATATTTTAAGATAAGTCAGTGCAAGTTGCTTTCAGTTAAAACAGCTTAATAATGCATTTTAGACAAAACCACAAGAGCCATCTGCGAGCTCACAGCCTTCCTCTAGTCTTCCATCTGTCTGTGACAGTCTAAACGTTCATGCTGATATGCTTTATCTCTGAGTTCTTGGTGGAGCATCCCATGAACACCAAAGTGACCCTGTAGTGATAAAACCCAAACAAAATGGATGACAATAAATGTCCTTCAGGCAATAACATTGGATTCACATAACGATTTCGGTGCCATTCCATTTTAAATTCACAACCATGTCACAACTATGAATTATCCGTGTTGCTCAGCATGAGGACAACCAAAACCAGATGACAAACTAAGGTTAAATGACAAATGGTCATAAATTAACTCCAGTGGCCTTCACAGGACAAAACAGCCACACATTAATGAAGAACTGCAAAGCGGTGACCTTCTCCTTTCATCACCGTCTGGGCTGTAATCACATTTCCCATTTGCATAAGGTGGAGGTTTTTAAAGGGCAAAGAAAGAGACGCTTAAGGAAACCTGCCTGGAATCAATAGACACACGTGAAGTGTGTCATGAAGAAACTGCTAAACAAACTCATCATCAAGTGTGATGGTCAAGAAAAAGATGTCTGATTTAGCACACCCTGATTTACTTTACAACATAAATAATAATAATATAAATGTTGTTTTAGAAATACTAATTAATATTAAGTGTATTACTGCCCTCCTCAGGTCAAAGTTTGAACTAAATTGTCATATTCAATATGCTAGTGCAAGTATACAAGAATTAGTTCAATCTTTGACCTGTGGAGGGCAGTAATACACTTATCAGTGTCTACACTGCCGGAATTCTAATAGAGAAGAAGAAGAGAGCTAGCTCAAGATGAGCATTTATGGTTAAAACCATTTATGGTTATTTTTTTTAGAAAATGAGCAATGGTTTCTCTAGACCCTGGATCTCTAGACCCTTATTCCTCATCTAGGATCGTGTAGAACGCTTTGAAGCTGCAATGAAACTGTAATTTTGACCTTCAACCGAAGTCAGGAGAATAATCCTGGAATGTTTTCATCAAAAACCTTCATTTCTTTTCGACTGAAGAGAGAAGGACATGAACATCTTGGATGACATGGGGGTGAGTAAATTATCAGGAAATTTTAATTTGAAAGTGAACTAATCCTTTAACTTCCATGGACGACTTGGACGTCTCATTGAGATGGTTGCAGTTCCATCTTTTTTTAATTTTTGTACCACTTTTGCTACAGTATTCTGACTGATAAGTAAAGCTTTGCTGATCTTCTTGTAGCCTTCACCTTTCTTGTGACATTTCTCTTCCATGTGGTGCCATTGCTGACAGCATGAAATGGGGAGGAGTTTTAACACCCTTTTATAGTCAGCTGTCTGCTGGACACCTGTGTAATGAATAATTAGACTCACCTGTGGTTGAATTCTTGTTAAATTAGACATTTGTATTCTAAAATTTAGCTTTGCTCCATAGACTTTCAGTGGGGTGTACTCATTTTTGCATCACCCTAATTTGAGTAAAACTGAAAATGTTGTTTTCTAGGTTCTATTATGAACCTTACTTTCATGTTATAAGTTATACAGATGTTGTATAAAACTTAGTCTTGTCAACATTTTGGAAATTGTTTGTGTTCATTGACATTTTTTAAAATGTTACTTTTCAAAGGGTGTGTACTCATTTACACTGAGCACTGTATGTGATTTTTTTTACTGTTACTGTCATTTCCTCTGAAGCTTGTCCAGACCAGAGGAAACAAAGATATTCAGGTCTGTCATTAAACCAGTGTTCATCCTTTGCCTTGAGTGAAATGACATGTTTTTCCATGGTTCACTGAAACCTCTCTGTTTATGTCCTGCGATCCGGAAGCAGCTGTTCCCTGACACTGCTTGTTAGAAAAAAAAAAGGACCAACAAAATAAGAATTAAACCCAAAAGACTTGGGTAGCAAAACAATAATGACAATCACACAACACAGCAGTATGCAGCAGCTTATTTGCATTGGATAGTTCCTCATTCACAGATACAGTAGATCTTGTTTGCCTCACATGACAGAAGTTGATCGTTGGCACGTTTACAATTGCATGCTCCAATGAAATATTTTTCCAGAACACACTTCAGTTTGCTAGCCAACACAATCCACATGATTATGTCATTCTTGGAAGACCCACCTGAATCAACATTTAGTTTCTGTTAAGAGGACAAACCTGTCTGAAAAATTTAAACAGTTAGTCAACATGACCTGAAGCTAATTCCCACATAAAATAGTTCCCACACTTTACTCTTACACTTTCCCAATAGGCATGCTAATACTTGTTTACTTGCAGTAAAAAAAAAAAAAAAAAAAGTCTACTAGTACAGATTCATAAAAAGGCTAGACAGATTTTGCTTCACAAAAACAAGGAATCTACATGTACCAAAGTGACATCTTGTGGCTACATACATAAGCACTTTACATAAAGCACATGTCACAGGTTAACATGAGAAGAACTACCTAGATTTTACTAATACAAGTTAATACAAGTAAGTGGCTTTATTTTTAAGATAAGTATAAGATTAAAATTAAAATATCATGTGGCATAAAAAGTGAATGATGTTGTGCTGTTTAGTGGCTTTTGCAAGCAGCTCGCATCTGCTTTTGAAAACCCGTAACCGTAAGCAATAAACTTGAGTTGGGCATGAATCAGACCTCAAATTTTGCATTTAATACAACTCTCAAATATTATTGATGAAAATTTCATCATGACGACACTGCAGTGAATTATACTGCCGTTTCTTGCACACCTTGCATAGCTGTCAAGCATTATGATGACAGATTTGTTGTTGTTGTTCAGATGAAATTAAAAGCTAAATCCACTTATTAACTTTATATCATGACTCATGCTAAATATGAAAAAAAAAAAAAAACTGGGCAGGGATTTCAAATACAGCAAATAGTTACTTGGAAGTCACACCTTAGCAAACTAAAAGACATGGAAGTTGTCTTTATCTCAGATTGTCTTTGCCTAATAGTCTGTGGAAGATTTATGTATTTTAGACAGAGAGGCCAATTAACAAAGAAAACTACATTTCCTAACCTAAACACTTTTACATTTAAAGATGACAATTGCTTAGAGAAGCCCATCTTTTCTCAAAAACCTCCATAAAATTTGAGGCCTCATTCAACTCTCTATCACAAACAATATGGGAAGTGAAGTTTAATTCTTGGGAAGTCAAATATACACATTAGTAATTTGTTTGTACTTCTAACAGAGTTTTTGGAAAGTATGGATCCTAAATCTGCCACAACACACTCCAGGGCCCTGTTTGCCTGTTATCATACATGTGCATCAGCGATCACACCCACTGCTGTGCTACTGCGAGGGCACGTCATCGTTTCAGCACAACTGATTTGCATAGTGCGAGATCTAAAAGTGACATGAAGATTTGAAATGCTAATGCCAGACCCTCTGTAATCCATAACAGCCCCTTACTGTTCTTCCACAGACGAGTCATTGCATGCCAGCGTGTCCCAGCGACCGCTGCAGCACAAAGGCACTGGGTTTGTCCGCCTGCCATGCTGAAAACAGTAAAGTCTTTCTCTGCCATGTAAAGCAGTGAGACGGAAATGACCTAGAAGCATCGTGCCCCCAAGGGCTGTTTTCACACTAATTTCAGATTGGCAAGTGTTGTTCTCCAAAGTCTCCTAAAAGTCTACTACAACTTATTTATTTGCATTTTTAATTTATATATATATATATATATATATATATATATATATATATATATATATATATATATATATATATATATATAATTTAGCCTTCTGATGCATGGTATCCATTACTGTTTGGGCCATTTGGAGTGTGAAATTATATGCAAATTACTATGTGTTTATCATAATTCTACAGTACATCACTGCTATCATTGTGTCATTTTTATTTTTATTTATGACAGCACAAATATAGCAACAACATTGTCTCGTTAGGTTTTTGGTTTTGTTGTTTTCCTACGTCCATGGAATGTCCCCATAAAACATGGAAACCCAATGTCTCTGTGTGTGTGTACTGGCCACTGTGAGTGCCTGTACCCATGACAACCCATGAAGGAAGGCAGAGTATGCAGCATGGTTTATACGGGAAAGACTCTACTAAACATTTCTGGCACTATACCACTACATGCTGATTTTTCTCAGAGAAGGAATGTTTAGGATGTAATCTGTCTGTGTGCCTGTCCCTCATCTCTTCAGTGGGCTCAGAGGAATGCATGCAGGGGATGGAGTTAATGTGAAGGGGGAGTGCCGCAGGGGAGAGTCTATATATACATGTGGACCCTGGGAGGCTGCTGCTTTTAGGCACAGTTGGACTCTGTTGGAACACTAGAGAACACCTCTGTACATTTCACCAGACTAACGGTGAGTCTCATTTTTTTTTGCTCTTTGTCTTTTTTCCATTTATTATCCTTCCCTTTCTCTTTTTTTCATCTATTGTTATTTTATTTGCACAACTTTGAAAACTTAACATAGCCAAGGATAAAAAGGCACAAAGATATTAATAAAATACAAAAAAAAAAAATAGCTGGCCAGTCTATCCTTTTTTTAATTAACATTTGGCATGAACAGTTGAAGAAGACATTAATGACTATTGACTATTGCCAATCAATATTGACTAAAGCTCCACATCCTGACATATTATGGCCATTTAACACTGGATGTTGTGCTTAAGTCAATATACTGACTGCCACGAAGCTCTAAGCAGCATTTGGATAGAAATAAGGGATGTGGCTTTGAACTTGAACAGTTCCTCTTTTTCAGAATCAGTTGGTTTGTTCCTTTCCTTTTTCAGAGTAGAATTATCAAAAAAGGGTCTTGTTGTACAAAT
Source organism: Chanodichthys erythropterus (assembly GCF_024489055.1). NCBI lineage: Eukaryota > Metazoa > Chordata > Actinopteri > Cypriniformes > Xenocyprididae > Chanodichthys > Chanodichthys erythropterus. The sequence continues at coordinate 35,310,051 of NC_090222.1, forward strand.
TGCTAGACTGAACTTATTTTCCTACATTTCATTTTATATGAAGTTATTTTCTTTCTCAAATCGGACACATCCTGGAGTTTTAATTTCAAAGCCGTCTTAATTATTCTTACAAAGGAGGACTTGAAACAATCAGGATCATTGTATTGTTCAGTAAGTATTGTTTTGCTCCTAATTCCATTGAGATCAGAATGCTCTTTTAAAAGATGAATTGTTGAGTCATAAATTCTAAATACGAGTTCTACATGATTAGTATTCATAATAATAGCTACTGAATTGTTCACATAATTCACTAAATCATTATGTGAGACATCATTGCACAAGAGCCAAGTGAAGTCTGTGATCTTTGAAATATCAAATGTCAGGTTTAGTCTTGTGTATTTATTTGTGCTTATTTAGATGTGAAAATCTGAGTCATTTTGTTGTCTGCTGTAGAACAGGGTTTCACCGCAGGACAAGTGTATTGGTTTCAGATTTTTCTCAGATCTGGGTGTGCCTTTTTTCTGTATATTGAGTCTTGGGAAATTAGATACGAGTGTGAGATCATCTCCCTTGTGTAATCCAAGTGCCCAGAAATGTTCTAAATGCTCAACATTTAAAGCCATCAAATATATTCTCCCAGCAACTCCTCCTGAAAACATCTGCTTTGCTATACATCTGGGGTTTAAATGCTGAATTATTCTCCAAAGAAGAGGAGAGAACAGCTCTACTATTCACAATGACTCATAATAATAATATTAATAAAGAGTGGTTTGAAGCACAAATCTTTGTGTATTTGCTTTTAATTCTTATAGCAGACAGCTGATTTCAATGATCTGCCTTTATTGTTGTATAATTTGCTGGCGGGGTGTAAGGTGGAACAGGACATGCCTGAACAAGACTAGAATTTTTTCTTTTTCTTTTTTTTTAAATGGCTTAGCCAATGGAAAACATGTATAAAATGTACGAACACTCTGGTATTTCTGCCCCTGTGGTCTGGCTGTCCAATTCATCTCAGGTTACTGTTAAGGTCCTATCCTGAGCAAACAAATATGACCCCTAGAAATGGCTGCATTGATTTCAGTATTGATTTTTATATTGTGGCTTCCACTTTATGATATATATGCCTTGATCTGTTACAGACAAGGGTAAGAAGGAAAAGACGGCCTCTCTGCTTTGAACCAGAATGAATCGGGTGGAAGAATGGGTTTTGGAGAACAAGGACAGTATCGAGAAAGGAGTGGAAATCATGGGGCAAGGTTGCGAGGTTTTAGCGGCCACTGTGGGACAGTTCCACCCCATTCTGGAGGCCGTGTTTTTGGCCTCAGCCGAGATCCTCGGCAACCCAGATGGAAAAGAAGCCAAGTTCCTCGCTGAGCAGTTTGAAAAGATCAACCAGAAACTCGAAGGTATTCAAGATGAAATCGACCAAATCGCTTTGGAGATGCAGCGGACAACCATGAACAAGCAGAACTTTGACCGTGAGGCGAAGATAATCAGTCAGTATGAGAAGTTTCAAGACTTTGTCAATGCTAAGCCCAAGTTCAAGGAGAAGAAGAAGGATAAGTTTATAAGTCAGTATGAGAACACTGGTGGTGATCTGAACATTGATGCCTTGTACAATGCTGTAACTGGAGAGAATTTTGCTGGAGATGCCATATTGGACACAGTTGTGACCACAGAGAAAAGGAGCAGAAAGCCAGTGGAGGAGTTCTGCGCCAGGCTAAAGAAGATATTTGTCATGGGAATTATAGCAGTTATGGGTCACGCCGCCTTAAAAGAGGGAGCGGTAGGCGAGGCCATGGTGAAGAAATGGCAGGATCGCATGGAAGACGTAGAGACACGCATGAAAGCGGCGGTGGATGACTGCATTGAGAATTTCCCCTTGCAGGCCAAGACAGATGTGGAGCATCAACTTCTGGAGCAACAAGCCAGCGTTGACCCAGAGTTTGCAGGACTGATACTGGATATGCTTGAGAAGAAATATTACTGGGTTTCTTGGTCAGTTCGGGTGTTCAACCACAGTGGCATATTCTTCTGGAATTGGCTTGCTGGCAAAAAGTACCATGGAAGCGGTGGAGGTGGCAACTTTTTTGATCTTCTGACCCCAAACAGCATCAGAATCGTGGTATCTTTCAGTGCAGACCCGAAACCCATCAACAAGAGCCAGCTGCTAGATCAGATAGAGGCACAGAAGCTGAAGGGAAACATGCAGTCTGTGGCTCAGACGCTGTGGAAGACTCTTCCCAACACTGTGGTCCATGCCATTAGCTGCTATAAGAAAGTAGAAGAGAAAAACAACTTCCAGCCAGAATGTTTCTACTTTGGGAGGCACAAAAGGGCATACCTGTGCATTCATTCTGAATAGATGTGTGAAACACTGAAACGGCAAATCAGTCCTATCTATATTTCTGGTTTTAAAAAATAAATCAAACAGTCCAGCATTAGATAAAGCAAACTGATGACTGAATTGTTATTGTGCACATAAAACGAGAACGTATATTATTGCTGGTTCTTTATTTTATTTTCGCATGTCAAGGCATAAAAGGAACATAAAGATAAATGTATGTTTGTGACCAAACATAAATGCGTTTTGTATTGTTTTGTAGTTAAGAATATATGGCAGTTAAGTGGCGAATACGTCAACGATCGACAGATTGTGAGGTTTTGCCGTGGTGTTTACAATCAAAAACCATTTCATTTAAACTTTAGATTGTAGTAAAGGTTTTTTTTACTGGAAAAATGTTATGTCCAAATTAAAAATAATGAATATTCAAGTAATCTATATATTCTCTGTAACCCAAGAATCATGTCCATTTCATGTTTATGATGGTATGTAATCACAAATAAAACAAACATGATCTATAGAAATTTGTTTCAAAGTATCAACAGCCATCCAGATAAGTTATGGACCTTATTCTAGATAAACATTATACTTTTATTACATTTACTTGTATGTCAAAGTCATAGTCTTGTTTTCATTTGCAAAATAGCTGAATAAGGTTCATATTTACAGGTAATGTATAGGAGACTTTTACAAAATATAGATATTTTAAATAATTTTCCTTAAAACAAAAACTTACTATGGTAAACATAAGTCAATAATTAAAGGACAAAACGTCTTTTACAATAATAACAAAAACTGCACTATGGAATTTTTGTGGAAAACTATGTTTACTGTGGTAAATGCTAAGGAATAAAGAACAATACTTCAGTCATTCTCTAACAATAGTAACAAAAAAAATTGTACTATGGTATTTTGGTGTAAACCATGGTATATTTTGTAAGGGTTAAAGAACAATACTTATATTTCTCTTACACCAAAAACAAAAAACACACTGGAATTTTGGTGGAAACTGATAACAATGGTCAATTTTGTAAGGGATAATACTTGAAATTCCTTCAGTGTGCAGTTGAAGGGTGTGCCACAGGCTTTAGAGAAGAACCAGCACATGATCAGACGTCGAGCGAGACAGATCAGCGTGAACCTTTGCTTTATTTTATCCTATACTATTTGTGATCGATTAGAAGGTGAGTTTGGTTCATAACAGTGCTAATTTGTTCTCTAAACGTCAGTACAATGACGCTTTCGCTGGTCTATGCGCCGTGGTTTCAGTTTTTGCTCATGAAAAGTTTTTTGGGCGTTTCTCTTCAGTCTGCTGTCCGCCTGTGACATTTTCACCAGCTCGTAACATCGATGTGTTTTAAACACGAGTGAGTTGCATAACTGATCGATTATTCAGGCTAAAATGAACTTCTGTTCAATTTAATCGCATTTGTTATCGTTCTGAAAAACTGAGGGTTAGTTTGACAGTGATCGGTGAGCTGCAGTCTAAATCAGGAAGTGTTTCTTCATATGTCAACAATCATTGTAGCTATTAAGTTTTCCAGCCTGATATGCTAACTAAATCCTATCTTAAGGAATGCCGGCAGAAATGTGGTTATGAACTACTAAATTTGTATCCTGAGGGGAAAAAAAAAACAACTGATTAAATTACCTTTCTGTCAGCTTCGTGCAGGTACGGGTCAACGTAGAGTTAACTTTAACGTAGTTGTTATCGCAAAATAAACCGCGACAGGGGTCTCTTATCTTCCTAAAGCAGTTTATTTTGCGAAAATGACCAACTGTCATTATGACTATACATTGTCCCACATATTATATAGGCCTACCACTACTGCTAAGCAAATAAATAAACAAATACACATTAAATATTACATTAATATTATATATTATATGATTCAGTTCAGATTTTTTGTAAAGACCACTTAAGGTGCCACTGGAAATCAAAATGGACGACCAGTCAGAGACCCTGAACGGTTATTATGCTAAAATATTTGACTGTGATTGGCCAATCAGAATCAAGCATTCAATGTCGCGTCTTTAACGCAGTTAAATCACAAGCCTAGAAGAAGACCATGAATCGATCCTAGCTTTATCAGATTGTTGGTTTTGTCTGATAGGAATGCGAACATTTTCAGCTACATTAACTATAGCTAACATTGTAAACAAAAAAAGGTATAACTGGAATGGTGCTATTTTTGAATTGTAACCCACAGGAATTCTGACTTTTCATATGTGTGTTAAGAGTTCAGGTGAGGTTATAAGCTAATAACGCCACTTAGTGTATTAAATTAGTCATTTTGTATGGTCCATGCCAACAAATCTTTACCATTTTCAACATTTCAAATATGCATACAAGTCTATTTTGGTTTGTAAATGGTGAGCATAATTGCTTGAATTAGTGATATCTTGTAACACTGGAATTTTTTGTAGCTACTGCCCAGTCAAAAGGAGTATAATGTGGGTGTCTGGCGAGAAGCTGACATGGTGTTTTCCTTGTCTTGTTTCCATGGTTACTGCTGAGGTGCTTTGGAAAAAGGTTCTTGCTCAGCTAGTTGAACTACCCTGCTAATTATTTCCACACCTGTGTTAGCACTAGCCAGAAATGTTAATGGAAAATTGTCAGTGGTTTTGCTGGATATTGTCGTTCCATTTTATGATATATCAAAAACATTTATTCAGACATCTTTATGTAAGAGAATAGCGTATCAGCATTCTGTTTATATAATGTTAGCCAAATTTCCACATTTTCAAATAATGTTAAATACATTAAACAAAATGTAATTTGTTTTGAAAAACTATTCATAGCACAAGGCTTATGATCACAAGACATTAAGTCAGTCAAGTATGTCCAAACTTTGGATTGGTGTTGCACAAGACATTATAGGAAGTTATAATATGACCTAACACAGTATTTAAACACTTAAACAAAAAGAGTGTTGCATCATTAAAATTTGGAAAAGGGGAAATCCATTTGAACTGTTTCTAGTTGAAATGGTTGTCCTCTCTATTGTTGCATATGTGCTCTGTTCTTACATTATTTGATAATTCTTTTAGTGCATGCTTGAATTGAATGAATATGTCTTTTTATGTAAATGTAGGTGTGGTTGTCAGAATGAGCGAGCCTCTTTTAGCATGTGTACATACACCTGGTGTGTATTGTTGCTGCTTTTAATGGTTTGTATGACGCATTTCTCATTTCCTTTATCTTTTTAGAGCAAGCCCACCCTGATTCACACTGACCACTCATAGGTTGAGGGGAAACGAAGACTGACACATGTAAGTTTCTTTACGTATACCAGTCTCTGGAGACAATAACCCTTATTTACTAAAGGTTTGTATGTATAAAATTGCAAACTGGATAGCATGTGCACAGCTTAGTCTTTCAAATGAGAATATAGTGTGTTTGTGCAAAATAAAATGTGGTGTTTAATCATTAAATAGCAAATGCAAATTTAATCTTTACATTTATTTTCTGAAACAATGTGAGCAAATGAATACAAGTGAAGAACATTTATGTGATTCATGTTGTGTAATGGCTGCTGTCATTGTGACAAAACTGATAATATGTAGACCTGCACAATTCTGTTGTATTGCTGTGAATGCACAAATGTGATATGAAATAATTTCTTTTGAAAAGCCATTTATTTGATTCAAAATTACACTTCCTTTCAAAAGTTTGGGAATGATTTTTTAATGTGTATGGAAGATTCTTTTATGCTCACCAAGGCTGCATTTTTTTTAAAACAATTATTCAGAAACACAATAAAAACATTTAATGGTTAGTTCACCCAAAAATAAAAAATCTGTCATTAATTACTCAGGGTGTCTTTCCAAACCTGTAAGACTTATGTTCATCTTTGGAACATAAATGAAGATCTTTTTGATGTGATCTGAGAGCTTTCTTGTCCCTAAATTGACAGCTATGCAACAACCACTTTCAAGCCCCAGAAAGGTAGTAAATACATCATTAAAGTAATCCATGTGACTCCAGTGGTTTACCCTCCATTTTACCCTCCACAATAAAAAATTAATTTACCACTTTATTTCCAAAATCTCCACACCACAACGCATGCGCGTTGTGTTACATGAATGTGTGTTGGATATTAATATTTTGTAAATAAAGTTGTAGTAAATTATGTTTTTTTCCGCGAACAAAGTACTCACCTTGCCTCATAAAATTGAGGTTAAACCACTGTAGCCACCTGGATTACTTTAATGATGTCTTTACTACCTTTCTGGGCCTTGAAAATAGTAGTTGTGTAGGCTGTCAATGGAGGGACAGAAAGCTATCAGATTTCATTAATAGATCTTAATTTGTGCTTTGAAGATAAACAAAGGTCTTACGGGTTTGGAACGACATGAGGGTGAGAAAATGATGACACAATTTTCATTTTTGGGTGAACTAACCCTTTAATGTCGTAATATTATTATTACAATTTAAAATAACTGTTTTCTATTGTAATAAAATGTAAAATTCTTACTGACCCCAAACATTTGAATGGCAGTGTACATTTAGAACACAAAATCAAACTTCAAAATTTAAGTTTATGTAATGAAACTTAAGATAAAAAAAATCTGATTTTATTTCTGTATAAATCCATCATGCTTTATGTAAAGTTGCATTTTTTGCACTTCACAATTGTTTTAAAACGTTTTTGATGGTTCACTGCATGGCTAACATTTGGTATTACCATACATATAAGCCTCCTTTAAATTTAGGTGTGGTATGTGCAGGTGTTTTGTAGTAAATCACCCACAATATGGCCATGAAGCATCAAATTTATTTGCACAAGCAAATTAATAGCCTTAACTATAACATTCTAAAATAAAATGGTCTTTTTTCTAATTATGAACTGATCTAATTTTACACAGAGACATTTTGCAATTGAAACTGAAAGATGGCCGAGCAGCTGCAGAAACTTGTTGCACAGAAGAAGGATGTTGTCGAGACCGCGATGGAAATGTTTGAGCAAGGTGCAGAAGTGTTGGCCAGCATCGCTGGAGATCTGTTCCCTGTGTTCTCCATTGCAGCTCCTATTGTCAAGCTGGCACTGGATAATGTAGAAAGCAAAGAGGCCGAGTACATGAAGGAGCAGTTCCAGAAGGTGCGAGAGCGCCTGGAAGTCGTTTCTGAAGAGATCCAGCAGATAAACCAGGAGATCAAGAAGAGCGGGGTAGATGCCACCTACTTCTCTGTGGAGGAGAATCTAACCAACCAATTCCGCAAATTCATGGATGTCCTGAATGCGAAACCCAAATTCAGAGAGGTCAGAAAGAAAACGTTCCTGGAACACTTCAACAGGACAGGGGGTGACAAAAACCTGCACACTCTGTATAATGCCGTAACAGGAGATAACTTCTCAGGAGAGTCTGTTCTGGAAATCACTCTGAATTATGAGCAAAAGAGCCGCAGGGCGGTGGAGGAGTTCTGCGCTATGCTTAAGAAATTGTTCTGCATTGGTTTGATCGCCTTACTGGGACAGGCGGCATTGAAAGGCGATGACGATGAAGAGAAGTTGCTTCAAGATTGGAGCGATAAAATGAAAGTGGTCCAGTCTAAAATGAATGTTGTGATTGAAGACTGCATCAACAGCTTTCCTGCACAGGCCGAGCTGGACGCCAAACGCATAGTGAGAGACCAAAGCGACAAAAGCAACCAGCAACTGGCCGACATGCTGGTGGAGCACCTGAAAAAGAAATACGACTGGGTGTGCTGGTCAGTCCGCATATTTAACTCGCCCACGGGGCTGTTCACCAACAAGAAAGACTTCCAGGGTTTGACAGGAAAGAGTCGCTTTCTGGTGCCTGCGTCGGATGATAAACTAAATGTTGTGGTTTCCTACAGCGCCTCGCCTGAACCCCTCGATAAAGCCAGGATACAGAGCCTGGTCATGGAGCAGAAGAAGATCACGATGACACCGATGGCTGAACTGCTTTTTGACGCAATCCCTCTCTGTGTGGTCCACACAGTCAAGACCTCGTGCAAAGATTTGGGCTTCTCCAGCAGCTTCTCTGATGAGCTGCACTACTTTGAAGAGTTCAAGAACTTTTATGTCTTTCTACATTCTGCTTAAACAAGGCATGGAATTAGAAATACTATTATTGACAGCTAAACAGATGTTGTAGGATATGTTCACACCATGATATTCCATTAAACCACTATAATTAGAGTGTTTAACCTCTCTAAGGTTATGACTTTAATGACCAAAATGTACTCTACGCTTTCTTTTTTCATCTTTTTTCCTAGTATTGCCTTATCTGTGTTTATAAAAGTTATAAATGAACACTTTTAATATATCAAATTTGTTTTAAATATCAAATTTGTGTTTTTACTCCTTTATTAGTGTGTACTGTGTGATGGTAGCCTATCTTTAGGCTGGTGACACAAGTAGAGTAGTCTCAGATGGCACGCCAACAGACCGTCCACGTTCCCTGATTGTATGCAAAATGTTTGCACAAATGTGTTTAAAAGTTATGAACACTTTGAGGAAGAACTAATTATTAGTTTTGACAAAGTTCATCTCGTTTATAGCTTTACATCTTTGACAAAAACACTTCTAGGTATCTAGATATTATCTATATATTTTTTTGTTTTCTTTTTAAAATATTTTATTGTAAGTTTTTAACAATGTACAAAGCAAGGAGCACAAACAAAGCAGCAACAATGGAAAATAATGAATGAATAGCAAAATAAATGAAATAAAATAAAGAACAAAAATGTGGGCTAACATAAGCAAAGCAGAGAAAAAAGTGAAAACGTGTTACAGGAAGAACTTGGGGAAAATTTCAGTAGTTTTTAGATTGAAATGTACTTCTGAAACTTCTGATTGCTAAATCTGAATATATATATATATATATATATCTTGGCCATAAGTTGCAGAGTGAACCAGACTTTTATAATGTTACAAAAGATTTCTGTTTTTAAATAAATGCTGTTAATTTAAAATTTCTATTCATCAAAGAACCCCCCCCCCCCCCAAAAAAAAAAAAGTTGTTTTCAACAACTGTTTTCAACATTGATAATAATAAAAAATGTTTCTTAAGCACCAAATCATTAGAATGATTTTTGAAGGATCACCTGACTGATTCCAAATGAAACCAAAAGTAAAATGGGTCATGTGTTTACTTTGGTGTCTGCAACAATCAAAAAAACAAAGTCTGCATCTGGTTGAGAGCACATTTATTGCTGACATGATGTAGTATACAACCTACATTTTTCTTGTGATATTGTTTAATAAACAATCCATCAATCAGTCTAACATTTATTTGTATTTGTGTCTTTGTGTTTAACATCCTCAATGTTCAAGCTTTCATGGTAGAGACACAGAATCCCCCACCCACCACATTATTGGATTTAGACACTTCAAAGATTCTGTTACACACTGTTTCTAATGAAATCTGATAACGTGAACATTTCCATACATACATCTGTTCTGCACTTCTTACAGTCACTGTACTGATGTTACTCAAACATTATGCTGAAGGTTTGTTCTGAACTAAACACGAGCCATTGATGTGCTATTACTGTTTTGTAGACACACATAAATTAAGAAATATAAATTTAACCATGGAGTGATCACGACTTATATATATGGCCATCTTTACACTGTACAGACTCTGTTGATTCTCATGTGCAGCTGACTGATGATGTGAAACAATGTGGCATTTCATTTACACAGAGCTAAGGCTGAAATACAAGCTTACTGAAAATGTCAGCACTATTCTTTTGCTGTCTTGCAAGCACTGATATTTCCTTTATAAAATGCCAATCCAGTTCAACTGATGTTGTATCAGTTGTTATACATGGGGCAAATTATGATAAATACTTAAATTTTTTGTATTGTCAGAATCTTCTTTTAGACAACAAATTAGTCGTTGCTGGGCAGTTGTGATGTTGTACGTCCTGCTTTCAACTTCATGTTTCACTGAGTGTAGAAATAGATTTACTGTGAAACACCCATCAAACCCTGTAATTATGCAGAGGAGCCGCAAACGGATCTATTATTATCTCAGGATTTGTCCCACCCTATGCCAGTGGTCAAAAACAAACCTAGAATAGAAAACAAAAAAAGACAATATTATAACTGAACAAACTACAAATTTATATGAAAACAATACTAAATAGCATTTGATGTATAGACAGAGGTCAAGACCAGATCCTTTTAAGACCCAAACCAATACCAACCACCTTCTTGAGGTCTGGTTTTTGTCTTAAAGGATCTGGTTTGGTCATGATGACTACAACTCTGCTTATAGATGGGTGTTATAAAATGTTATAAAATACATAATGAATTAATAATTGAAGTAGAATTTCAATCAAGGAAATAATTATGCTAATCTAGCCAAAGTACTAGCTATTATGCACACTGAATTTGACGTCTCCTCGCTCAGAAGACCTCAGCCCTTCCCTATTGCAAAACAGCAGGACTTCAGGAGCCTGATAGAGACGGTACGGAGCACATTACCCGCGACTAGGATCATCGTGTCCGGACCGCTTCCGACGTACCGACGAGGACATGAAAGGTTCAGTAGATTAATGTGTTTTAAACTAATGGTCAATGTCTTGGTGTAATGAACAGAAGCTGCTCTTTGTAAATAATTGGAATCTTTTCTGGAAGTGGCCAAGGCTCTTCCGTGCTGACGACCTGCACCCCAGCAGAATCGGAGCGGATCTTCTGTCGGACAGCATCTCCAAGATGCTACGTACTGTATGACTAGTAAGTCAAACCTCAAATCACAGTCTGTTTTCTACTTACCTAATTGAAATGTGAGTGTAGTACAGTCTATGTAGTACATGTAGTACATGCTTATTTCTCGTGCACAATCACTTCCAGCACATCTACTAATGGATACCTTTGTAACATCTACACTGGTTACCTATTAAGTTCCTGACCTATAAGGCCCTAAATGGTTTAGTTCCTGTGCATTTAACCAATCTTCTATTGCCCTACAATCCATCACGCTCTTTAAGATCACAAAACTCTGGACTTCTGGTTGTATCTAAGTCCATTAAAGGATGGAGAGCATTTTCACATTTGGCTCCTAAACTCTGGAATAGCCTTCCTGATAATGTTCAGGGCTCATACTCACTCACCCAGTTCAAATCTAGATGCATGTCTTTAGCTAAGCGTTCACATAATGCATCTCATATCCTTGTACTCATATCATATCAAATGCATATGACTATCTTTGCTTAATGTTATGAACAGCAGCTACGCTAATTATTCTCCATTTGCTTTTCTGTTTTATCTCAGGATGCCCATCCCAAGGTGACTATAGAGTCCAGCCTCTTCTGAAGACTTCAGATGCCTCAACACTTGTGAAAAGACGACCCCAACCCCTCTGAGGATTTCAGATGACACAAACTCTGGATCAACATGAATCATTCCAAATGTTGCTATATCTTTGTTAACATGTATTCATACTTCCATGAGCTCATTGTTTCTACCTTAAATTAATAAATTAATACATGGTTAGCTAACTGCGTGATTCGTTTATGTACATTTCTGAAATTGCATAATTCAGACACAGTCACCTTTGACAACAGATTACTCTAAATTGTAATGTTGACATACATTTTCTGTAAAGCTGCTTTGAAACGATATGTATTGTGAAAAGTGCTATACAAATAAATGTGAATTGAATTGAAATTGACAGCCAAGTACCACAGACAAACGCTATGAAGACACTTTCAAAATCAATAAATACAGTACATTTCCTTCACCAACCAACTGATGGTGGTTTGGAGAGGAAATAAAGTGCCACTGAAGACACACCAACAAACACTCGCAATTGCTTGTCAGAAATAAGTGCTATACATAATTTAGACTGAGGGATATTCTCATTCTACAGTGCACTTTATTTGACAATAATAATAATTAAAAAGAATGTTTACTAATATATTAGGAATAATTTTGAACAGACAACTACCTTCTAAGTAAGCATCAAAACAGCCATTAAATCTCATAGTGACAGATCTGTAACACTCTAGATAGGCAGCAACTCCATGCAGCACACAAATAGCATTCTCTGTAGTCGACTCACAACTGATTTAAGTCGAGTTTAACATTAGCATGCTGCTAAGCTATCAACTAGACTAGTAAGCATAAAAATATGTAGCCCACGCACAAATATAGGGCAAAATAGTCTATTTTATTAGGATTAAACTAATGATTTTCTACTTTTTCATACTGAATGTAATGAAAAAGTACTAAAAACTTATCAACTTTATATTTCCAATTGTTCAGCATTCAGTGAGCTCATGTGCATGGGGTTTCCTTCGTTGTTAAAATTACATGTGATGCTGCCTTAAAATCTGGCAAAAATTCTAACTTTTGTTCTGGGAAGACACATATGATGCCTTAAAATGCTGCCTTGGTAGCTCAGAAGTTGTTATAACAGAGCTACAGTACATGTCTATTTTAAATGAATTTTTCATTGTGGTGAAAAATTGGTGACATTTTAGAATTTTATTGATTAATATTGAAGTTATGAATTGGCCAATAAAAAAAAATATTTAAGACTTCACATAGTGTCTGATAACCTATATGTGTAAGTTACAGTATTGTGCAAAAGTCTTAGGCACGTCAGTATTTTCACCCCTCAAAAAAGGTTTTAAGCCAGTTATTTATATATTTTGCTGTAGTGTGTCAATAGGAAATATCCGTTCACATTTCCAAACATTCATTTTGCCATTAATTGTAATAATCCATTGATTTTTTAATACACAAGGAGTCTGACAACAGCCGGTGCTCCACACATCTGATCTCACCATCATCGAATCCGTCTGTGATTACATGAAGAAACAGATGAAACTGAGACAAAATGAATGTTTGGAAATGTGAACGGATATTTCCTATTGACAAATTGCCTAAGACTTTTTCACAGTACTGTATATTTTAAATTTTGTTTTGAAAGATTTTAATCAAGATAAAGATCAGTAACTGGCTGTCAACCGTGCTGCCAGTATTTTACTGTAAAATTTACAGTTTTTTAGTGTTACAGTGTATGATGTCTTAAAATGCTGTCTACATAGCTCAGAAGATTTTAGGACAGAGTTACAGTTTTGTACATCTCTGTTTGTTTAAAATTAATTTGAGTACTGTTCCTCATGGTTAAAAATAATTGACATTTTAATTTTTTTCTTTAAATTCCTTTCTCATCTGAGCTAAAGGGTATGTGGGATCTCATTGGGACTTTTTGCTCACTGGTTTATTTCTGTGCAGTCTTGCATCATTATGGAGGCTTAGTAAGGGTGACTTGCTTGTTTTCAGGCTTTACTGCAATATCCAACTCCATTGGCAAGGGGCCTCAATATGACCTCTAGCAACAGAACGACAACTATAAAAGATTATGTTTGGGTTTTATTTTAATCAAGTAAGCGAGGTAATATGGAATCTGTCATTTTTAAACAAAAATGTACCTATTAGCAGAGTTCTTTCCTCTAGAAATGTGCCGAACCAGTCACAAAGAAAGTGTCTGACTGCACTCTGCTCAACCTCGGGAGGAGCATGAACTTAGTATCCTAGTAAATAGTTTAAGAGATTCTTTTAATCAGACCAAAATGACTTTTCCATGAATATGATTTGGCCACAGTGCCTCACATTGAGTCCGGCCCCATCAGGTGACCTCAGGAACGCAGAAAAACATCACGTGCATCAGGACGGTTTCGCCTGAGATGCAAAAATACATTGTGCAGCCATTTATCATCTCAATGTTACCTTAGTTCTTTCTTAATGCAGTCTCCATTGGAATAATTTCATTTTGGACCAATTTCACCCTGAAAAAGATCCAATAAATGTTTATTAGGTGAGTGGCTCCAATAGCACACAAGCTCACACAACAGGAATGGATGCAGATGTAGAAAATCCTCAAGATGCTGAGGTTCTTCCTGGTCTAATAAACTGAATATAGAAAGGATAAATGTCTACACCGAGAATAAACTAGGCTTTCTCGAGAGGAACCTATAACTCTTGTTCAGAAGATCAGGAAGTGACCAAAATCAAGAGGTGATATAGCATGAGCTTGAAAATAAACAATAAGATTTGGGCATTTAATTGAATTTAATTTAATTAATGTCAGTTCCTTCATTAATTTTACACTGGAATATCTATATTTTAATAGTTGTGAAAATATAGAGACAAGCAATAGGACGCTGGGCACCAAAACATATATATAAAACATTTTTTTCCCCTCATTAGGCAATTTAAAAAGTGCAATATGTAAACTTGGCAAATTTATAGATCAAATTTATATTATATTACCTGAACATTCTCGTACTTTTGAAACTTTTAAAGCCTTTGTCTATAATTGCTGTCTTTCCATGTTTGGCACCAATGGCAGAAGCTGATTCTGATTAACTGAAAGGAAAATGGCCTATAAAATAAGCAAAGAAAACCAAATAGTTTCTGGATTCAAGCCTTCAACAGCTTAAAATCTATCTGGATTATAAATAAGATCACAGAGCACACAGACAATGTAAATCATCATCATTACAGAAATATAGACGCATCAGACAGCTGTAAATGAACTGAACATGCATGTCACAGCGAGAAGAAATGCATTTCTATCATGACAACTCTCTGAAGATTTTTAGCACGGTAATAGATGTTAATGTATTTGGCCTTGGTGGGAAAGATCTGCTACTCTGCTGCTGTGGTTGATTATTACTGCTACAGAGCAAGTACAGGAACTGCACAAATAGCATATATATATAAATTAGATATAGCAGATCTATACAGGTGGAGGGTTTCAGAGGAACTCTGAAAGCATGCTGCAAACAGTTAAAGTAAATGATAACCAGCCGTTTAAATGTTGGGCAGCAAGCTCACTGGCTGGCAGATGCAACATGAACCAATCAGCTAGAGCCAAGTAGTTTACGCTGTGAATATCATCAGCCAGCGCCATCTAGTTTCATGACAGAACTTGGCATTTGTATGCATATGAAATCACTCCATTTTGACTCTTGCTGACGATTTCAGCTGCTTTTAATTAGTGAATCTTCTGCAAGGAACAAGTGGCAGCCAGTGATTCAGCACCACTGTAATCCACAGAAATACCTGTGGTGGTAAGAAATCTAAAAACAGCTTCCTTGATACCTTTGTTTGTTCCTGGTCAAGACATCTGACATCCCAGTGACAGAAACTAATGTAAGCGAGAGGAAGCAAAGTTGTGTTTTCATGCCTCTTACGTACATTATTTCACAGTCTTCTCACAAAAATAATGCAACTCAGTTCAATATTCTTTTTTTTTTTTTTTGTCTTTATTTAGTAACAAGACTTGTAATAAGAAGGACAGTCAGACAATTATTATAGCAAAAGAAAGATGTCCATTTATCTTTTGGTGCTATAAAGAATAAGGTGCTCATGAAAAGTAGGTGCTGAGATTATAAAAAAGGACAGACAATTATTGTAGCAAAAACAAATGTGTCCCATTTATTTTTTGGTGCTATATAGAATAAGGTGCTCGTGATAAGTAGGTACTGATATTATAAAATCAAACTTACAAGATTTTATTTGCTTTTGGCATATTAATCTTGTCAATGTCAAAAGTGGTAGCAGATGAAGTCAAATGTAAGTCCAGCCATGAAGGAATGCTTACATTTACACACCATAAAAGAGATCTTAGAGAATAGCTTTTCAATTTAGATATTTTGGGTTTCGCGCGCTTATGGGGCAAGTGTTCATGGTGAAAGTTCTTCTTACTTTTGATAACATTTAGCTTTACAGTAGCCTTGGCACAGCTATGTACCATCTCTTAATGGAAATGATTTCCATTACACTCCAGCGTATTAACACCACCTGCTGGTGGAATTGTGCAAATAGCTACAGAGAGATAATTTAGGTCAAATCATTGCAATTCTGAATCTGTTTTGTATCTTTGCATAAGCAAAAGGGACTTCATTTCGATATTCTCAAAAATGAAAAACTATTGAGACAATTTTTTTCACCACATTCAGACTCAATACTATCAAGGTAGATTTTCAAAGAAAAGTTGAACTGCACAGTGCACACTTAGGACAGAACCACTTGTCTTAAACATCAGATTGGGATGAAAACCTGCTCCAAGGTCAGTTTTGAAAGGTGACAAATGTAAACTTGTAATTATTTTAAACTTAATACAAACGGAACAAATATATATATATATATAAAGGGGTGATGCCAAAGTTCTCATGTCATTTATTTCAAAAAGCTCCCCTTTTTTCAAGAAGTAACTAAATGTTTAAGGAAAACACTTTAGAAGAATAAACATGTATCAAGGTGTAAACTGCTTTAAATCATCTCAGTACTATACTGAGAGGCGGTGTATATACTGTTTATATTTGTTGCTTTGTATGTTCTCTCTCTAACATACAGGAACGGCAGTGTCCTCTTCCAGCAGCTGCTTGTAAAGTTCTGGATCCTACAAAAGCACAAACAAACATGAACACACAGATCATCTCAGAATCTGTCATGATCCCAGTGGATTTGACTGATTGTTTGATGTGATTGTGGTGATGATACAGTACCTTTGCATCTTCATCCTTCTTGCACAAAGCTTTCCCAGTCAAAACACAGAAACTGATCGTCACACAGAGCTGAAGGACCGACAATACTATCATCATGATTTCTAGTCCTCCGATGATCATCTAGAGGTGGGTAAAGATCAGTGTCACTTGAGGAAAGAAATAGTCAATAAGGTCTATAAGAAATACATTTGAAACACCAGCTCTAATCCATTTTGAAATATAATTCATTCAACAACCTTTACTGTTTTTGGTCCAGAGTAATATTGCTCCGAATTGTACATATAATCCTATAGTTAGTTAAACATATATATCTATATCTAGCTATCTATATACATTAAATATATTATCTCACTTTAAGTATAGTTAATAACTTTTTCAAAAGATTAAATTAATTAACTAGTTTAGTAGCTTGTCACATTACAAGCTTTCCCAAGACTGGAATTTTGATCTTACACCATTTAATAAATAACAAATATAGTAATTACCAGAATGAGATGTTTGTATTGCATGCAGATCTCCTTTCTTCTCATATCTGCAGGGGAACTAGTTGCAGGGTTATCGTAAGATGAATAATATTCATTGCAGGATAAATAAGTTCCCTTTGCCAAGTCGACTGAATACAGCACAACTGCTGCGATAGCCAGTGCACCACTGACGATGTTCAGAATCATTGCAATAACCAGCTGTAAAACACAAACAATATAAACTGTGAAGCTCAAAAGAATTTTTCAAAACCAGAACAGTACAAAAACATGGATAAAATGTATGATACGACTTTAATAGACACTTACCAGACAAGGACTGGGAAATTTAGCTCCAAGAATAGTCACGATTCCAGCTACAAGGACCTAAAAAGCAAACAAATAAAAAGTGCAGTGCATCCAAACATAGTCATTCAAATGAAAGGTGAAAATTAGTTTGATCCACTAGATCTATGGGTCAATAACACAACGCTAATTTATTACCAGAATCCAAGTTCTTCATGAATAAAAGAAAATGCCACTTTTAAACAATGACTTGAATATGTTTTCAATTACAATAAAAATGAATTTTGATGCATTTGTGCCACTGACTGTGCCACTGGTGGTGTAAATAAAAACATCTTATTTAAGTGCAGTCCGTAACTTTTTTTGGTTAAAAATTATCCAAAATAAATTTTTGAGCAAGTACATATCCAGCCTGTATTCAAAACTATCTCCTTACTTTACCCCGATTCACAATGGTAAGCTTGTAATAATGTTTTATAATTCCAGTGGTACTGGTAGTTTTCCGGGGGAAATTCGAGCTTGCCACTGTATGTCTTTGCGTCATTACGTCACATCTGTTTACATAAAGAAGTGGTCCCGGCTAGTAGGCTATATCATGTGAGGATGCTGCAGGTGACGGATTGTATGGTATGACAAATTAACGTTAGAGATTAGACTGCACAGAAAATGAAATCTACTGAAGGAGTGGATTCTGGAATCCACTGCCGCTTCAATATATCTTTTAAGTTATTAATCAACATTTTAAATTATGTGAATGACTTCTTCAACATATGTTAAAGCATTTCTTTGCCTTTTTTCAAACACTAGAAAATAATTTTGGATATTGTCTATAGCTCT
Source organism: Chanodichthys erythropterus (assembly GCF_024489055.1). Classification (NCBI taxonomy): domain Eukaryota; kingdom Metazoa; phylum Chordata; class Actinopteri; order Cypriniformes; family Xenocyprididae; genus Chanodichthys; species Chanodichthys erythropterus. The sequence goes on from NC_090222.1 coordinate 35,328,481, forward strand.
CACTGAGAGAAAAGAACATGTTATCAGTATGTTTTGGGAAAGTTTCCTGCTCAGATCAACTTCAACCTTGAAGAAGCTGTGAAACGTGTATCTGTGTATGTGCGCTAAGTGTTTTGTGCAGGTCCTTTGTACTGGACAACTGGCACTCTGCTCGAGACCAGCAGACGCCATGTCATGAACCCAAAAAGACATCCAGAGTCCCCTCATCAGCATCCTGATGAAGGGAGATATGCTTCTGACTATCTGTCCATGTGTGAAAGATTACCAAATTTGTCTATATTTCTTAGCCAATCAGAATCATTCAATCTGAAGTAATGACATAGTTAGTTGACTCTGTTAGAGTATAATCGTTGTGGAAATGTGAATGTACGCAGAGCGGCATACAAACTCCTTGTGAGACTTGAAGCTGGCTTCTGCTGATGAAACTGCAAACTATTCTTCATTAAATTTTTCTTCAGTTTATTAATTTTTTAAACTTTGACTCCGGGTCTTTATTCAACATATCTGGTTTCAAGGGTCCAAAACTGTTTATCCCCAACACTACAGGTAACGCTAACACACATTAAATACACATAGTCACGCAATGCTGATGTTAACATTAACAATTTGAGAACAAAGTATAATAATAATTTGCACAGTTTGATGTGATATGAGCTAAGCAATTGTTAGATTTAATCATTATTGGCAGCGCGATTTATTGTAATGCTTTTTTTCCTCAGTCAGAACAAAATTGGCAGATTTGTTACTTGTTTAGATGACATTTTCTGGTGAAAATTTTTATTTTGGTCATACTTCCAAGACTACAATCTGTGATTCCGAAGTACAGTATTCACCAGTGTGGTGACTCACAGCCAACAGCACACTTACACCTCAAAACATTAGATTCATCTGCGCTGGGACGACGTGCCGATAATTCGCAAATAACTGCAATTGCAGGTTTCAAACAGAGATGGCGACAAAGAGGCAAAACTTACTGACTGCAGCTTTAAAGGATTAGTTCACTTTCAAATGAAAATTTCAAGCTTTACTCACCCTCAAGCCATTCTAGGTGTATGTGACTTTCTTCTTTCTGATGAAAACAACTGGAAAAATATTAATAAATATCCTGACGCATCCGAGCTTTATAATGGCAGTGAACAGGACCCATGAGTTTGAGCTGAAGAAAGTGCATCCATCCATCATAAACAGATTCCATACAGCCCTGGGGGGTTAATAAAGCTTTTTTAACTGCAAGCGTTTTACACTTTCTTAGTACATTGAATACGGAAGGCAGTATATTTCACTTTATAACTAGTTAAATTTTTTTTTTTTTACACAAACACATCGCTTTGCTTCAGAAGGCCTTTATTAAGCCCCCAAAGCCATGTGGAATACACGTTTATGATGGATGGATGGATGTGGATGGAGACACTTTCAGCAGCTCATACTTTTGACCCCCATTCACTGCCATTATAAAGCTCGGATGCGTCAGGATATTTATTAAAATATTTCAGAGTGTTCATCAGACAGAAGAAAGTCATATACACCTAGAATGGCTTGATGGTGAGTAAAGCTTTGGCTAATTTTCATTTGAAAGTGAACTAATCTTTAAGTATTAGAAAATATTAAATAAAACATTTGTATTTCTTAAAATATTAAGTTATTATTTTCAAATATTGTTTATATTTGAAAAATACCAATTATGTGTGCATGTGTGTATCTTTGAGTAAAAAACTATGTTTGAAAATTTGCAAAGATGTGTATACTCACATGTAAGGAAAGTATTTTAGACATTCTTAATTAAATCAAATGCATTTCAAAACACATGACAAATTTGAACTAATATGAATTTAAAAATATTGCTTCAAAAAAGTATGCACATGCATTTTAAAATGCATTTCTCCTTTCATCTCAAACATTATTTGTTACAAAGCCATTTAATTTTTGAATGTACCTACTAACTTTACTACACATGAAATGATTTACATAGGAATAAGCAAAATAATTCTTACCACACCACCGATCCAATAACCAGCATTAATATCAACAATGAGGTTCCATATCCAAACGCTTTGAAGTAAAATCGCAAACACAATATTGATGACTCCAACTATTATCTGCATAGTCTACGGAATAAAAAGTAAACAATTTTGTATGCACACCTCAAACATTTAAAATACAACTTTACATGCAAAAGTCTTCAAATTAGGGCTGTTCACCATGCATAACCATGGTTATCGTGTACAAAATAAGAGTCTGTGTTTACGTAATATATGCGTGTTTGTTTTGTGTATAATTATTATGTATATTTAAATACAGAGACATATTTAAGAAATATAAGCATGTATGTGTAAATATATAAATATATTTATATTTTTATATATTGAAATTATATATAAATGTAAATATTTGTATAGAAATATAAGATATTTTTCTTAAATATATACATGTGTGTATATTTATATATACATAATAGACTCTTATTTTGTACACGATAACCACGGTTATTGTTGAACAGCCCTACTTCAAATGAAAATATTAAAAACATGTTTCATTGTTTAATATTTGTTTAATTCACCCCAAGAGCTGTGTGGGTGTTCGTCAGCTTTCCTTTCAAATTCTGGGATACGAAACACACTGGACTGCAGCACAGAGAAGCCAGAATCTGACACAGTACGGGCCATTTGCTCTTTGGGTTTGAGGAGACGGTGATGACCGTCAAACCCTCACCCTTAGACACTGTCAGAGACATGCTGAAGACGGAGGTGATGGACTTCAAACTACCCACAGGAGATAGAGACCAAACTTCCTGTGTAAACACAAGCAAATTATCATTCTAGTACATCATATTTGGTATCAATACATCAATTCAAATTTCAAATCAAGCATTAGAGGAGAAACTAAAGAAGCTTGTTCACCCAAAAGGCACCTTAAAGGGTTAGTTCACCCAAAAATGATAATTCTGCCATTTATTACTCACCCTCATGTCGTTCCACACCCATAAGACCTTCGTTAATCTTCGGAATGCAAATTAAGATATTTTAGTTGAAATCCGATGGCTCAGTGAGGCCTCCATAGGGAGCGATGACATTTCCTCTCTCAAGATCCATAAAAGGTACTAAAAACATATTTAAATCAGTTCATGTGAGTACAGTGGTTCAATATTAATATTATAAAGCGACGAGAATATTTTTGGTGCACCAAAAAAAAAAAAAGACTTATAAAGTGATGGCCGATTTCAAAACACCGTTTCAGGAAGCATCGGAGCATAAATGAATCAGTGTATCGAATCTGCTGTTCAGAGCGCCAAAGTAACATGATTTCAGCAGTTTGACACTCGATCTGAATCATGATTCGATACACTGATTCATTGTGCTCCGATGCTTTCTGAAGCAGTGTTTTGAAATCGGCAATCATTAAATAAGTTTTATTTTGTTTGTTTTTTTGGTGCACCAAAAATATTCTCGTTGCTTTATAATATTAATATTGATCCACTGTACTCACATGAACTGATTTAAATGTTTTTAGTATCTTTAAGAATTGGATTTCAACTAAAATATCTTAATTTGTGTTCCGAAGAATAACGAAGGTCTTACGGGTGTGGAACGACATGAGAGTGAGTAATAAAAGACAGAATTTTCATTTTTGGGTGAACTAACCCTTTAAAGTCTTGACACTGTTTTTGCACAGTACAAAAATATACAATTCAGCTAACAAATGGGCATGTTGTCACAATAGGCCTTTTAAGTATAAAGTGTCATAATGTTCTTTATTGTTGACACTTATTTTTTGAAAACATCTGTTTTACTTAAAGGATAGTTCACCCAAAAATTAAAATTCTGTCATCATTTCCTCACCCTCATGTTGCTCCAAACCTGTATGAGTTTCTTTCTACAGCTGAACACAAAAGAAGATATTTTGAAAAATGTCGGTAACCAAACAGTTGATGGTCCCCATTGACTTCATAATACGGAAAAAATATATATCCATCAACACCCAAATCAATGGGACCCATCAATTGTTTGGTTACTGACATTCTTCAAAATGTCTTCTTTTGAAGAAATAAACTCATACAGGTGTAGAACAACTTGAGGGTAAGTAGCTAAATTATGAAAATGTTAACATTCAAAAATGGAATGGGTAACCACAATTCGTCCAACATGATTTTAAATTAATAAACTGTATTCAGTTTTGTCCTGCAAGAGACAAAAAGAAACATTTACTGGACTTTGAATCCAAATGTGCCAACTTGCCCTAATCTGAATAGAAATCACAGTTAATGACATTTTGAACTCTTTGGTTCTCCTTCCCAAACAAATTCTAGAATATTTTTGATTATTGACATCTTGTAGCCTAGATTGTTTATCTACCAGAATTGGAACTGCGTGCGAACATCTACTTCCAGCGTGACGCAGAACTGATACTTTTTAACCAGAGAGCTCTTAAGAAACAACTCACACTTACCCTGTGACTAACAGTCCAAAGTGCAGTGACTAGATTTTAGGGAAATGTCGAAACTTTGGGGAAATTTAACTAGAAGTTCGACAGCATAAATGAACTCTGCAAAGCTAGTACTGGCCAAACAGCAATGTCGGTGAGTCGTTCTTGTGAGTCGGATATTGTAAATGATTCTTCTGAACCAGTTCACAAAACAGGGTTTGCGTCTCAATGTGCAAACTATCCATCCTAAATGTATGTGACATTAATAAAATTCAATACTGTTTAGGGCGGGCAGGGTGGCAATCATGCACATTTGGATACAGGGCGATTGTGTACATCCAAAGATTCATTCACGAATCAAACTGAATCTGTTCGAGCGTCACTCCCTGAACCGAGAACCGTCTCCTCCAGACAGTCTTCCAAATACGTTGAGTCGTTTATTGCATTTTATTTTAACACAAGAACAAAATGACTTTCATCCAATAGATGGACATTAATTGTAGCATTGTTTAATGTGAATACAAATTATATTTAGGTTCAAACTGACTTTATGTTTTGATGCAACATGGGATGTCATGGACCATGTGATGATACGATGACGTAAGCGAATCACTGCAACAATTGTGTGAACCGGTTCTTTAAAATGAACAGTTCGAGAGGAACGAGTCAAGTCCAGAAAGCCTCGTTTTTCCGTCATAAGGCGGAGCTGTTTTCCTGGCAGTGTTGTTAAACATTAATGCTTTTACAGTAACACTGATGGTATAAGCACAGTGTCGGGGGGAAAAAAGGGAAAAAAAGGTCTTATGAATTAAGGACCCTTTAGCTCAAGCTTCTGTGTGGAAGCCTTTACACTTTCATCGATTACATATTAATAAACATTTATCTGATGACTCTGTTCTGCCTTTGCACTTTCGACAAAAGCTGAATGAAATTATGCAAACCTCACAGTCCTTTGATTTTTATTGGCACCTATCTTAATTTAAATTAAAGAAAGATGAAGTTCATTGATTTACATGTCCCTAAAATACATGAGAAATATTAACAAATAAAACAGAGGTTCCAGGGTTATGGTTATTTAAAACTGAAATATTTTTGTTAATTGAAATGAAGCTGAAATAAAATAAAATATAGATTAAATAAAATAATAAAAAATAAATATTAGATTTAAAACTTTAAACGGAAATTTAATCTGAAACTGGAAAAAAAAAGAAGTTTAAGATGAAGCACTAAAATAAACTAAATAAAAACTAAAACTGAAATAAAAATAAACTAAACCTTAATATAAAATAATAAAAATGACAAAAGCTCTAAACATTAAACTAAGCTAATTCAAAATATTAATAAAAAGTATAATAGTATATAAATACTAAGAATAAAATAAATAAAATAAGACTGAGAGGTTCAACACAGAGGTAGACGGTACAGTGTAAAAAGAAATTCATGAAAGCCGGTGATGCTAAAGTCATTTATTTCCAAAAGCAGCCCAAAAGGTTCCTTTTTTCTACAATTAGATTAAAAGTAAAAATAAAGCTTGATGATTATGGTATAATAGATGGTGACATAATTTCAGTAATAATGAGTGGACAAAATTAATGAGAGACAAAAAGCCATTCCATTACAAGAAAAAAAAAAAAAAAAATTAAGTATGATTATTAGTGTGTGTTTACACTATCTTGTCTAGCATGCAGGACCAGCATCTTTTGTGACTAACCATAAACAAACATGAAATCTCTCTGGTTTGAAGAAACAGAATCAGTCAGAGTATTAATTTCTTGATAATCTACTTATTGAATTCAATGATCTTTCTAATCAAATCCAAGCCTGGAAAGTCCATGGCTATAACCCCAAAACAAGGCTTGGGATTGGGTTTCTTAGATTCATTATTGAGATACTCATACAGCCAGGGGTTGATTTGACTTGCCACATTTTTGGGGGTTTTTAATAGCCTGAATTTAGGCCAGCCTGTGCCACTTGAATAGTTGAGAACAACTTGATCAGCTCTGTTCTGTTCGTCTCTAGCCTCAGTCAGATGCTTACTAATCTTTTGTTTCTTTGTTTCAACATCAGTTACTATATAGTCATTATGTTTATCAGTTTCAAATAGAGGGATACCCAGCTGAAAGCCGTTTTTCTGAACAAATACAATCTTTCCTCTTACTTGACCAATTTTTGGTATTTCTTCTTCAACCCAGCTAATGTCATTTTCAATCACATTTTCAACTAAATCTGGAACTTTGCACTTAAGAAGAAACAAAACAGGCTTAACTCGGACCAACACTGTCTCAGTTTTATATTGAGATAAAAATGTCTTAATTGTGTTGAAAACATCAGGGAAGGTTGTATGCTGGGAAATCGCTCCATGCATAATTCTTAATCCAAAGCCAGACACTCTCAAGTCGAAGTATCGTATCCCGGCCTTTAGCTGGTTCTCTAGTGACCATGCCTGACATTCTGCTGCTGGTCCTCCATGAAGAGCCAAGGAGTCATGGGTACCAGGAATAGTGATGTCAGAAATTAACTTTTCATCATCCAGAGTTTCCATCCAACCAACTTCATTTTCAGGGACAGTGAGTGTTGCCTGATCATTAAATGCCTCTTGCTTACTCTTGTGCAGTCTGTGGATCAAAATCAGAATATCAAGTTAAAAAATACTTAATATATTTTTCAAATATATTAATATGAGAATAAAAAATAAAATAACAATGGTTTGCAATTCTGAAAACATGAGCCTAAGAACACAGATGAGACCCCAGAAATAATCCTGACCCCTATTGGAAAAATAATTTTAACTTAAATTATTCATTAAGCCTGTGTGGTGATCAGTGCAAATATCAAATAACATTACCATTGTTGTAGTTTTCTGTCTCAATCATCCAAACCCCAATAACGTACCCAATTTTGGTAAACAAAAATTAAATAAATTCTTTTTTTTTTTTCAAACTCACAGCAGCAACAAGACGAAGATAATTTTGCCAGGAACTCCAATTTTCTTCATTGTCTGAAGAGAATAAAACAATACATTAGTACACGATGTTACAAATATGTTTAATCCGGTATGAATGTATTTACACAGGAATTATAGCTGAATTATAGGAATTATGGTCAAATGTTATGTTTTTGTTTTGTTTTTTACAAATGTTATATTTTGACAGATAAAATAAATTGCAAAATATGCCTATCTATATTTTCATGGCTTTAAATTTAAGTCTACATTAAATATAGCTGATCTTTTTTTTTTAAATTGTTACTGTTACAAAAAAAAAAAAAAGATGAAAAAAATACCTTACAATTCCTGATGGACATCCAGAAACATGTGTTGATCACAGCAGCATTTAGTTCTGGTACAGGCAGAGTTCTGTCTGGGAGCTATAAGAACTCATTGATATCATGTGATTATCTATTGGCTTGATGTATATTTGCATGCTGTATAAAATGAGCCCTATACGTGTCACGAATACGACCTCTGTGGCTCCCTCCGATCGCCACCTGAGGGCGTCATCCCCTGAATACTAACCATTCCCCGGACTCCATTACCCACTATCCTTTGCTCCCCTGATTAGCTCACCACCTGATTCATATCTTCCTGAACTATAAAAGACTCTTGTACCCACTGCCAGTCGCGAAGTCTTGTTTTGCCCTGGCCAACAATTCTGAGCGTTTATTCCCCGTGTTTAGTTTATCTTGTGTATGACCTTGGACTGCCTTGACTACTCTGATCTAGCTCGCTGCCTGCCTTGTGTTCTCTTTGTTTGCAATCTGGTTTATCCTTCCCTGTCTGCCGCCAGCCCTGACTTCTTGCCTGTTCCTGATACTGAGTTTGCCTTGCCTTCTATATTGCCTTTGCCATTGTTTGACCCCAGCCTGTACGACTACGATTTATTAATAAAGCTGCATATGGATTATTCAGAGTCTGCCCCGTTACAGAAGACTTCGCCAGACCAAGATCCAGCGGCTTTACAGCGTCTGTCGACTGAGCTTTCTACTCAGGCAAGTGTTTTAGCTGTTCACCAACAGCAACTTACTCGTCTCACCTCGATCACAGAGGAGCTTGTCAAGACCCTACAGAGCATGCGCTCCACGCCAGCTGACGCCAATCCGCCATCAACCACGCCACCCACGGCGTCTGTCACACCTGTCGCTTCCACTAGCAGCCCCCGCCTAGCCTTCCCGGAGAAGTACGACGGCTCACCCGCTCGATGCAAGGTTTCCTGCTACAATGCTCTCTGTTCCTGTCTCAACAACCGGCTCTGTACGCCACTGATGTGAGTCGCATAGCTTTCGTGTGTTCCTTACTCACCGGGAGGGCATTGGAATGGGCCACCACGGTGTGGCAAAACGGCCAATCTTCGTTCACTTCATTAGAGGAATTCCTACGACACTTCCGCGAGGTGTTTGAGCACGCTGAGGGCGGCAAGGAGGCTGGTGAGTTGCTTTTGGCTCTTCGTCAGGGCAGACAAACTGCTGCGGATTATGCTCTGTCATTTCGCACCTCGCGGCACAGACTTCATGGGTTGATGACACCCTTAAACTGCTCTTTCGTAAGGGATTAAATACTGAGTTGCAGTCGGAGCTGGCATGCCGTGATGAGGGACGCTCTCTCAACAGTTACATTGAACTGGCTATCCGTGTTGATAATCTGATCCGGTCACGCCGTCCAGCCCGTTATACACCAACCACATCCATGCCTCTACCCACACCTGCCGCGGCGGAGGCTGAACCCATGCAGATCGGCTCTACTCACCTGTCTTCTGAGGAGCGTGAGAGGCGGATTCAACAACGGCTGTGCCTCTACTGCGGTCAGCCTGGCCACATGAGATCCTCGTGCCCCACTCGTCCTCCCAGTCGCACTTCATCTGCGGTGAGTTCCTCTCCTGCCTCACCTAATATTGAAATTCCGGCTGAATTGATGTATAAAGATGAATCCATGCACACGCTTGCCACGATCGATTCTGGGGCCGCAGGCAATTTCATGGACCGCAACTTTGCCAAGTCTAAAAACATTCCTCTAATTCCTTGTAATTCTGTGTTGTCAGTGGCAGCGTTAGATGGACGCCCCCTGGGGACTGGACAGGTGAAGTTCACCTCCGATGACATCATCCTGCAGGTCGGTTCACTTCATAGAGAGACATTACGTTTCTTCATCATCGACTCCCCACAAAATCCTATCATCCTCGGATTACCCTGGCTGCGCAGACACAACCCACAGATCTCCTGGGCTGAAAATCAGATAACTCACTGGTCCGAGGAGTGCCATAAGACCTGTATCCAGTCCCCCACGCGTCCACACACTGACGAATCTTCATCTATCTGTGACCAACTACCCAGTGACTATACCGATCTCTCAGTTGCATTCAGCAAGAACCAGGCAGCCCAACTACCACCCCATCGTCCCAGTGACTGTGCCATCGATCTCCTTCCTGGTTCCATACCACCAAGGGGCCGCATCTTCCCACTGTCACAGCCTGAATCGGAAGCTATGCAGCGCTACATCGAGGAGGAACTGGCAAAGGGCTTCATTCGTCCATCAACCTCCCCCGCATCTGCTGGGTTCTTTTTTGTTAAGAAGAAGGACGGGGGCTTAAGGCCCTGTATTGACTACAGTGAATTTTTAACAGTGAAATTCCGCTATCCTTTACCTCTGGTCCCCGCAGCCCTAGAACAACTACGATCAGCCCGCTTCTTCACTAAACTAGACCTCCGGAGTGCCTATAATCTCATCCGCATCCGGGAGGGGGATGAGTGGAAGACGGCTTTCTCAACCACCACTGGGCACTACGAATATCAGGTCATGCCGTTCGGCCTGGTCAACAGTCCGTCCGTTTTTCAAGCATTCATAAACGATGTATTCCGGGACATGCTCAACAAGTGGGTCATCGTATACATTGATGATATCCTGGTCTACTCCAACACCCTCACTGAACACATCCATCAGGTCCGCGCTGTCCTCCAACGACTCATTGATCATCATCTATACGCTAAGCTTGAAAAATGTGAGTTCCATCAGACTTCCACTTCATTTCTGGGATACATCATCAGCGCGGACGGGGTGGCCATGGATGATCAGAAGGTTCAAGCAGTAGTGAGATGGCCACTGCCGGCTAACATTAAGGAGCTCCAACGTTTCCTGGGGTTCGCTAATTTCTATCGGCGTTTCATCAGAAACTTCAGTCTGGTCGCTGCCCCACTCACTTCGATGTTGAAGAAGGGAACTTCAAGACTCGTCTGGTCCAGTGTCGCTTCCGAAGCTTTTCAGAACCTGAAACAGTTATTCACCACAGCTCCCATTCTCCACCATCCTGACCCCGAACGCGAGTTTATTGTAGAGGTAGATGCCTCCAACACAGGCATTGGGGCTATACTCTCCCAGCGGCATGGCAATCCTCCCAAGATGTTTCCTTGCGCCTTTTATTCACGCAAACTCACCCCTGCTGAGCAAAATTATGATGTGGGAGATCGGGAACTTCTGGCAATCAAGGCTGCCCTGGAACAATGGTGACATTGGCTGGAGGGAAGTAAGCACCCATTCACAGTACTGACCGACCACCGCAATTTGGAATACCTGCGAGCCGCCAAACGTCTTAACCATCGCCAAGCTCGGTGGGCGTTGTTCTTTACACGCTTCGTGTTCACTGTGACCTACCGCCCTGGATCCAAGAATATCAAAGCTGATGCTCTCTCACGGCAGTTCGAATCTACAGCCTCACCACCCACCAAAGAACCCATTCTCCCTTCGACCATCGTCCTGGCACCTATACAATGGGACATTATGACAGAGATTACCAACGCTCAACTCTCAGATCCCTCACCGGCCGAATGCCCCGCGACACTCACTTACGTACCTGCATCTCTTTGTCAGCGGGTACTGCACATGATACACACCTCCCCCAGCTCTGGCCATCCCGGTATCGCCACTACTGCACAACTGGTTAATAACCGTTTCTGGTGGCCCTCCCTGTACTCAGACATAATTCATTACGTTCAAAACTGTGCCACTTGTCAAACCACCAAGTCACCCCGACAACTGCCTGCCGGCCTTCTTCAACCACTGCCCATACCTCAACGGCCATGGTCCCACATTACCATAGACTTCGTGACGGACTTACTAAACTCCCGGGGTTTCACCACCATCCTCACCGTGGTGGATCGCTTCTCAAAGGCCTGTCGGTTCATTCCCCTGCCCAAACTACCGTCCGCCCTAGAGACAGCCGAACAACTGTGCAACCAAGTATTCCGGCTCTACGGTCTTCCCGAAGACATCGTCTCCGATAGAGGGCCCCAATTCACCTCACGCCTGTGGTCGGCCTTCTTCCAGAGGCTCAACATCAACATTAGCCTCACTTCTGGCTACCACCCAGAGGCCAATGGCCAGGCAGAGCGAATGAACCAAGAACTTATCCGTTATCTCCGCTCCTACTGCCACCAGAATCAGTCCGATTGGAGTCGATATCTGTTCTGGGCCGAGTATGCTCAGAATTCGCTCCTGAAACCAGCTACGGGTCTCACGCCCTTCAAGTGTATCCTAGGATATCAGCCACCACTGTTCCCATGGTCCGGCGAACCCACCGATCTGCCCGCTGTGGACAGCTGGCTTCGCAGAAGTGAGGAAGTCTGGAACGAGGCTCATGTTCATCTACAAAGAGCACTCAGGCGCCAGAAGGAACAAGCAGACCGAACCCGTCGTCCAGCTCCTGGTTATCTTCCTGGTCAGTGGGTCTGGTTGTCCACCCGGAATCTTCGTCTTCAACTTCCCTGCAAGAAACTCAACCCTAGGTACGTGGGCCCATTCAAAATCATCCGTCAAATCACTCCAGTATCCTTCCGTCTAGCTTTACCTCCTGAATACCGTATCTCACCCACTTTCCATGTCTCTCTGCTTAAGCCCGCAGGTGGTCCGAGAGGAGGGGAGAACCTAGAGGGGGTCGGTGACCAGAGACCTCCTCCCCTCATCATTGAAGGTGAGGAGGCTTACCAGGTCCATGAACTACTGGACTCCAGGCGCCGGGGCCGCTTGCTGCAGTATCTAGTGGACTGGGAGGGGTTTGGCCCGGAGGAGCGGTCCTGGGTTAACGGCGACGACATCCTGGACCCCAACCTCATCGCCGAATTCCACAGGATCCATCCGGAGCGTCCGGCCCCTCGACCGCGTGGAAGACCCCGGCGCCGCCCGCCTCCTCGCTTCTCCTCGCTCCCTCCGATCGCCACCTGAGGGCGTCATCCCCTGAATACTAACCATTCCCCGGACTCCATTACCCACTATCCTTTGCTCCCCTGATTAGCTCACCACCTGATTCATATCTTCCTGAACTATAAAAGACTCTTGTACCCACTGCCAGTCGCGAAGTCTTGTTTTGCCCTGGCCAACAATTCTGAGCGTTTATTCCCCGTGTTTAGTTTATCTTGTGTATGACCTTGGACTGCCTTGACTACTCTGATCTAGCTCGCTGCCTGCCTTGTGTTCTGTTTGTTTGCCATCTGGTTTATCCTTCCCTGTCTGCCGCCAGCCCTGACTTCTTGCCTGTTCCTGATACTGAGTTTGACTTGCCTTCTATATTGCCTTTGCCATTGTTTGACCCCAGCCTGTACACTACGATTTATTAATAAAGCTGCATATGGATTATTCAGAGTCTGCCCCGTTACAATACGTTTGGAGCTACATTTAAATACATTTCAGCCACCCTTAAAATGTACTAATGTCTTTGCATTAAATATCCAAGAAAGTATCCTTTATTTTAAAGAGCAAATGCAAATCAGGTCTTAATTTATAGAATGTTTTAAATTATAAAACAATAGACATACTGTTTAAAGTGAAGGCAAGAAGTAGACACTTTCTTTATTGTGAAACAACAGCAGAGCATTTTCAATGAGGTACTCGAAACACTCTGGGTGAACTTAAAGAAAACTGATTGTATTTTCATTTTTCATATTGTTAATTGCTAAGGTTGCTTCGCCATGATGTTGGCTTAATGTTTTAATATGTGAAAGTACAATTAAGTTTTGATAGATGGATGTTTTTCAGCGAATAAATATTTGGGAAAATGCACAAATTACTTTTATGGTGCTCACTCTTTTGAACTTTGCATTAAAAAATATTGGCCATGGAAAACTCAGAAATACAAAATATCTCTTTTTGTATTCCATGCACTCTAAAAAAGAATAGTTGGTTTAACTTGTTTAATTAACAGAAAATCTAAATATTATGTTATCTGAACCACATTAATTATTGAAGTTGATTTGACAAAAGAAAAAAAATGTTGACAACAAATCATAAAATTACAGTGTGGTCTAAAGAAATTCATACAGGTTTGGAATGAAATGAGAGTAATTAAATGATGACAATTTACATATTTGAGTAAGCAATATAGTGCAATGTCATTGATTCTTCAAACTGGATATCATTAAATTGATTGAGAAGCAAAAGCCCAACTGTAATACCAGCCTTTTTAATGTATCTGTTTGTTCAAGGCATAATAAAAAATAAAAAAAAAAAGTACTGACCATTCGTTTGCTATCAGAGTGAGTGCATGCAAAAATGAAGACAATCACCTACAGAAGCCTTTTATAGTACCACTAGACAGAAATGTCGTTGGACATGGTGAGATAACATTCAGTCGTGTTCTTTTATCAGCATTAGGTTAGCTGGAATGGTAAACCTGTGAATTTATTGCATATGCTTTTCTTTGGATTTTATTTATTTTGTCACTTTGCTAGAACAGAAAGAGAATGAGCGATAGATTAGACTTAGACTCCCTTGCTTTGGATTGGTACATACACTGGGGAAGCTGCTTCCTAATTGGTCCCTATCCCTAAAGCCCACCTCCTCACCTAAATATACTGGGGGTAATAATCTGGCAGCTGTGTCTGTCAGGAATTCACTATAATATCAACAGCATATTCCAGTAGTGGTAAACTCTAGATGAAAACCTAATTTGTAATTGGAGAAGAAAAAAGCCCTACAGCCTTCAGATTCACTGGACTAGCTCAGGATTCAGTGCATGGCCACATTCTCTTCTCAATTATATTTATTGTCCCCCTTACGGGACAATTTATTATGCAGCATGATTTTTTTACACCACATACAAGACAGACAAAATTAATAGCACATTAGGAAATAGCACAAAAGACAAAAATTAAAAATTACCTCTTCCTATTTTAATCAAGCAAATTAATAGCATATAGAAAAAACTAAAATTTAAATGTTTGTCTTAGCTATTTGTATAGGGATCCTGAGGGAAGGGTCTGAGATGAATCATAAAGAGGGTGAGATGTGTCAGATATGATGTGTTTTCTTGTAATTTCACACCCAATAATTTACTGCAGTTATTTACAGCCTTTGATAGTGAATTCTTTTGTTTGACCTTTAAAGAGGCAAACCAACAAATCAAATAAAAATGTTAAAATCGATTCAACATATGCCTTATAAATAGCAATCATCAATGTCCTATCAATATTAAATTTAGCAAATTTTCCGCATTTAATTTATTAAATTTCCGCAAACAATAAAGTCTTTGTTGGCTCATCTTACACAATCTATCGTATTCTCTACAAAAAAAATAATTTATTATCAATAATAGTAAATAAGTACTTGTAATTTTTGATTTTTATTCAGAAGCAGACCAGCCTCAGCCTCATTTGCACCAAACTCAGTACACACGTGTAAGGCCACAATCTTTGGTCACGATAAAAATATTGAGTCTATTGTACACTAGGTGGCGCTATAACAGGAAAAAAAACATGAAAACGGATATAACCACCTGTCCGTTAGTCCGATTGAGTTGAGAATTGGCATGCAATGTCTTGGTCCAAGGGGGCATGATAGTCTATGAGGACATTGGCGTAACTCAAAAAACATGGACGCCATTGCCCAGTGAAGTTTGAGCACCTATTATACAAGGTTAACGGAGGCCGATCGGAACAAAACTCGATGGGCATGTTCGACTCATGGTCCTAGAGGTCTGTTAGTGCCACAAGTTGGCACTAATGAGTTTTACTCCTCAATAATCATGTGGTGTTTCATAAATCCACAAAATATCCATATCATTTGATAGATCTCCTCATGCAGAACAACTTTGCCCCAAGAACCAATGCTGTCAATTAAATCATTCATTAATTATTCGCAAATATATGAAAAACCTACTTTTGCAAACTAGTCCTAGGTTTTTCACCCGATCGGAACAAAACCACTGCAGGACAATTCTCTGGACTCTCTAGATCAATAATTATCAAAAAAAGTTGAACTTTATCATTTGGTCATTTAGAAAATCGGTGTGGCAAAATATACTCAAAAGCCTATAAATCCTAAACAAAAACTTGGAACTTCATGAAAATAGGTGAGCATATGCCACATATGGTTCTAAATAAGCATGAAAATAATTGTGGCGATTGGGCAACAGGTATAGAAGTGATAACAGTTAGAATGATGAAAAATTACAATATTTCTATGATTAGAAATTAAATCTCAACCAATTCAGGCAGCACCGTACTCATTCGAACCGTCTAGATGAACTCTGTCCACGCTATGAATTTCAGGCATTTTCGTTGAATTTTCACCAAGATATTAGCCAAAAACCACTGGGCACCATTTAAAATGGTGGCCGCCAATGATGTCACAATCCCAGTACATTTTTGCTTCCAACTAGGACTAAATTTGAATCGAGATTGGTGCGATTTGGCCTGGGCGTTCTTGAGATATAAGCACAAAAAGATACAATTTTGACCAGGCGTAACTCCCGAACCCCACCACTCACTATCCCTGCGATGGTCTCGTTCCACAGGGACTGTTGAGCTCCATTTACCCTCTGAATTTTTCGACATCCTGTTCCCATGATATAAATCAAATTGTTAATTCAAGAATATTTTAAAAACCTACTTTTGCATACTAGTCATAGTTTTTTTGCTCAATCTGAATAAAACCAATGCAGTACAATTCTCTGGAGTTTAGTAATTATCAAACTTTTGCATTAGCGGATATAAAAGGGTAATTTCAAAATGTGGCCTTGACCAAGTGTCCCTGAAAGCCTACATCTCTTCAAGGAATGCTCAGATCTTTCTGAAAATAAGCAAGCATGTGTGACATGACTCTAAACACGCAATTTCATGGAGATCGGGACAATAGCTACTTCTAACGGTTAAAAATGTGTTGAATGACAATGTTCTTATGTTTATAATGACAATTTCCTGAATTTGTCATTTGCCACCAGATGGCAGTAGAAGGCCAAATACCCTCATTGAAGAAGTTCTTTTCTTAACCCTTTAAGACTGGATGGAGCACCAGCGATCCCATTTGCGTGTCTCTCTTTAAGAGGCAATAAAAATTGAATCCATATAGGTATAGCACAAAAATTCTTTTTGCATACAAAACCAGAGACTTTAAACTTTAATATCAAGCCTCTAACATGATTCTGTTGCGTTGTTTTCACCCTCTAATGAGTCTTTCATGAAAAATGCACAGATCATAGAAAATGGCACATCAATATTTAAAGCAGATTCTCACAATTTAAATGAATCTAAAATCAACATAATATATTGCGATGATCACAAGATATTACTCAAAGAATGATTTAACATACTCGGCTAAAAACATGTCCCTCATCTTTCTGGTATGCAGTGTGTATGCATCCATGTTCGTTTTCCAACATGGAATAACACAAAATAGATATCATTTTAAAGCTTAGAATCTCAGCTTTTTAATGCACATAACCATTTTGAAAAACTGCTGAGAAGTACCTCTAAACCAGACTTTACTGCCCAAGGGCGCCAACTGGCTGCGGAAAAATGAATAACAATTTATATAAATCATTTCACTTTCCATTTCTAAAACAATGAAAACGTGTTGACCCAGAATGTTAAATCAGTGTCCAGAAGTTTGACAGATTCTGGTCTCGTGTATCTCTTTCCATGAAAGTCTATGGAAGCCTTCAAATTAAAAAAATATATAATTTAGTGTTCATCAGGAGCAGCAGAGTCATCTTCCAGGAGCGGCTTGTGAAGTTCTGGATCCTCCACCACCTGCAAAACACAAACAAACATGAACACACAGATCATCTCAGAATCTGTCATGATCACAGTGGATTTGAATGATTGTTTGATGTGATTGTGGTGATGATACAGTACCTTTGCATCTTCATCCTTCTTGCACAAAGCTTTCCCAGTCAAAACACAGAAACTGATCGTCACAAAGAGCTGAAGAAGCGACAACATGATCTAGAAGTGGGTAAAGATTAATGTATTATCTTATAAAAATACAATAATAATAAAAAATATTTAACAAGTTAAACACACATTTTTTTGTAAAAAATAATATTAAGAAAAAACCTACATTTTTATATTTGCATTAAATAAAAAATTACAGTAAATACATCTGTCATGTTTCTTTACGAATTCTGCCAGTTTATGAAGATATCCAGGTAACGTTTTATTCTCAGTGCATATACACGGTATACAGTTAAGATTTTTTGTTGATACAGCATTTTTTTTACACCATCTGAAAATAAATTAATAAAATAAAATACCTGATTGAGACCCCTGTACAAACAGGTCTCAGTGCTAGTCTTCCCTTCTTGGAGACACTTTGCAAAGTCATTATCAGATGAATAATGATGCCATCCTAATGCCAGTTCTGCTGAAAACAGCACAAAAGCCAAGACAGCCAGTGCAGCACTGACTATGTTCAGAATCACAAGAATTACAAGCTGTAAATCAAAACCAACCAAAATTAATGATGCTCTGAAAAAAATCAGAAACTGCCAAAAACTCTTTATTCACACTTACCATCCTAGGACTGGGAAACATGACTGCAAGAACACACATGATTCCAACAACAAGGAACTAAAAGGCAAAGCAAAAAAAAAAAAAAAAAAAAAAAACTCACTCATTGTATTACATGAACTCATTTAGAAACATAAAATTGATCAGAATAAGAAACAAGTCTCACCACACCACCGATCCAAAAAGAAGGTACAAAGCCAAAATAACCCGCTGTGATATTCATAACACCGACTATAATCTGTGGAATCTATAGAATAAGAGAACAAAATTTGTACCAGTTTTACACATGACAAAACACATTGCATGAAGCGTTTTGTAAATCTGATAATATCAAAATATCGAAGTATCTAACTCACTCCAAGTGTTGTGTGGGCATCTTTCAGAATATCTTTCATATCCTAAAAAATACAGAATGCATTGGACTGTAACATAAAGCACTCAGAATCTGGCACAATATGGGCCATTTGTTCTTTGGGTTTAAGGTGACAGTTATAACAATCAGCCGCTCACCTGAGACGCTGTAAGAGTCATGTTACAGCTGTGACCTAACGGAGATGAATCACTTCTGGATTCTGCAGTTTTGTCCTCCACCAACTGTAAAACCATAAACAAACATGAACACATAAAGCAGCTCTTTGAAACTGTCATGATCACAGTGGAGAAATGTTAGCTATATAACGATAACCATACAGCATCCACACCAACAGATAATAATGTTCTGTTTATTATAAATGTGTGCTGTGGTAATGTCTTCTGCTGCTTTGAATTTTCAAGCTCTTTAAAGAGGACATATTGTTTCATCTTTCTTTAGTGTGTAATGTTGCTGTTTGAGCATGAAAGGTCTGTAAAGTTACGAAGCACAAAGTCACTCCAAAGGGAGATATTCTCTATGAACTCCCTGAAATGTCTTGATTGTTGCCTTGAGTTTTCTCCTGGGAATGTACACATCACAATATTTCTCATTTTAATAATTGCCACCCAAGGCATGCACAAAATACGGGGCGAGGCCTGTGTGAGTTGCATTAGTATAGTGTTGCCGCCAATAAAATGCCTTACTCGCCTGTTAATAAAAATGACATCTCTGCATCACATTCAATTCCATCAGTTCTCGCCATCTCTGAAAAGATTCTAGGAGCTTTCAAAGATGGAAGCTTTTCATGGCAATTAACGGGAATTTATGGGAATTAATAGGAACAAAATGGAAATTTGCAAAATTGGAGGTTAGCCAGAGAATTGAAATGCAGTTCTTAAATCATGCAGCATAATGGTTAAAACTGCTTTAAAAGAAAAAATACAGAAAAAAAAAAATACACTAATCTAATATTGAGTGTACATTTGTATAATGCCTTATAAAAAAGTAATGGCCGGCCAATACCAAAGTCCCTTTAAGACAAGTCATTTCATTCTGCGGCCATCTTTGAAACGCCTCTTGGGCATCCATGCAGCTCCTATCGCTTTAAATGGGGAAACATCAAATTCTCCAAAGTTGTTTGCCAAGCTTTTGATTAAATTTCATATTTGAAATCACCATTGAATTCTGACAATAACTGTCTCATAATGTTTTTTCCAAACACTCAAATCATGACAAAAACTGTATTTTTATGCTGGATCAAGCTAATGCATAGATCAAGCATGCGCAGACCTAAATGAGCGTCTCTTGTGCCTCATTTCGGAGGTGCATCTGACTGTTTCTATAGAAACCAGAGCTTCTAACGGCCGCTGAAGTGACGCGATGACTTTACCAGTCGGCGACTAGCTCTTATTTTGAAGACGGGACTTATTCCGCATTACACTTTCTCCTATTCAAAACAATACGAGTGACACATCTTGTGTTATTCTATAGTCTTTGCCAATACTGAGCCTGCATTCAAACATAAACACTAAAGTTCTGCAACGAAAATAGCGTAGCAATATGACAGAGGACAGAAGAATTTGCTGAATAAAGTCATAATTTTTTTTGGTTTTGCACGCTTCATAAAATTACAGTTGAACCACTGTAGTCACGTTGACGGTTTTAACAATGTCTTTAGTACCTTTCTAGACCTTAAAAGGTGCAATGAAGATGCTGCCTATGTGTGGATCAGATTCCCTCAGATTTAATCAAAAATATCTTAATTTGTGTTCCGAAGACAAAGGTCTTACGGGTTTGGGATGACATGAGGGTGAGTACTTGATGACAGAAATTTCATTTTTGGGTGAACTAACCCTTTAAGTGTCCAAGTTAGAATATTCCCAAAATTCCCCAGCTTAACTTCCCATGGAAAGTTTCCGAAACTTTTCCGCCCCTTTGCAACCCTATCTAAAAGTGATTCCAACAATATTGTTCCTCTGTGTTGCTACTGTTACAGCTGTGGTTTTAGACTTCCCCATTCTCATAGAATTAGAATGATTATTAAAATCGTACAGTTATCATCAAAGTTATTGTCCATTGTGTGAACAGGCTTTAATTGTGGTGATGATACAGTACCTTTGCACTTCCGCCCTTCTTGCACAAAGATTCTACAGTCAAAACACAGAAACTGACAGCCACACACAGCTGAAGAACCGGAAACACCATCACTATATGTAGTCTTCCGAAGGTCAGCTGGAGGAAAAGACTATTAACCATTAAAATAAAACCAAAGTCTTCAAGTCAATAAAAGAAAACCAAATAAAAATATAGTATGAACACCAGCTCTAATCCAGTCTGATAAAAATGTGAATTTAAATGTTCATTTCAATAAAACCTTAGTCATTATCTAGCAGTGTTGGGGAAAGTTACTTTTAAAAGTAAGGCATTACAATATTGTGTTACTCCCTAAAAAGAGACAAATGGCTTTATTTAGTTACTATTTATGAAAAGTAATGTGTTATGTTACTTTTTACCTGGGCTTGCTTGTTTGCTTTTTAATAACAAAAAAAAGTTATATTTTTGGAACACGTAAAAGCCCTTTCACACCAAGCCTCATGCTGAAGGAAAATGACGTTCCAAAAGAATAGGACGCAGGAGAAGAAATGAAACACAGATGTGTGATGTTTGTGTAAAGTCCTTTGTGCTTAATGATGGTTAAATTGGATCAGTGAGTGTCTGGAGCAAAGACATTGGTTTAGAAAGTGAGATTAAGTACATAAAGTAAGCTATATTTGTGTAATTTAACGTGTGTAATTATTGCAGATTTGCATAGTATTCTGAGTTGCATTTGACTTTTTTTATTCATTTTAAGGAATACTGAATCTTTTTTGCAGACAAACGCATTCTCGTCACTTTATAAAATTAAGCTTGAACCACTGTAGTCACATGGACTATCTCAACAATGTCTTTACTACTTTCCTGGGCCTTGAAAGTGGAAATAACGTTGCAGTATGGGAGATCAGAAAGCTCTCGGATTTCATTAAAAAGATCTTAATTTGTGTTCTGAAGATGAACGAAGGTCTTAAGGGTTTGAAACAACATAAGTGTGAGTAATTAATGACTGGATTTTCATTTTTGGGTGAACTAATCTATGTGGCTTTGTTAGGAAATGATCAATGATATTCACTTCACTTGTGACTGGTCAGAATGTTTTGGCTCATCAGTGTCTTGTGCTAGACTGCTTTAAAGGGTTAGTTCACCCAAAAATGAAAATTCTGTCATTTATTACTCACCCTCATGTTACATCTTCAGAACACAAATTAAGATATTTTTGATAAAATCTGATGGCTCAGTGAGGCCTGCATCGCCAGCAATAACACTCCCTTTTTCAATGACCAGAAAGCTACTAAAAACATATTTAAAACAGTTCATGTGCAGTGGTTCAACCTTAATATTATAAAGCGACGAGAATACTTTTTGTGTGCCAAAAAATCGAAATAACTTTATTCAACAATATCTAGTGATGGCCGATTTTAAAACACTGCTTCGAAGCACAAAAGTCACATGATTTCAGTAAACGAGGCTTCGTTACTTCATAAGCATTTCGAAATTGCATGAAGGTCTTACGGGTGTGGAACAACATGAGGATGAGTAATAAATGACCCATTTTTGGGTGAACTGACCCTTTAAATTGCTTTTACACACACATTCATTTTACTGCATGAACTGATTTAACAAAAATCTTACCATACTGTTGGCCCATGTAGAAGTAATATAAAAGAAGACGAAGCCAAAACAGCCCAACATAATATTCATGACTGCAACTTTTATCAGTACAATCTATGAAACAAAAGAAAAAGATAGACCTACAGCTTTTACTTGATATGCAGTATTGGAACATTAAATCTTTATTTTTATGATATCAAGAATTCAATCAGTCTCTCACTCACCCCAAAAGCTCTCTCGGTGTCTGTTTCTTTACTATCCTCAGATACAGAACACACAGGACTGTCACTGCAGAACAGAGAACCCAGAATCTGACACAGTACGGGCCATTTGCTCTTTGGGTTTGAGGTGACGGTGATGATCGTCGTTCCCTCATCCTGAGACACTGTCAGAGACATGCTGCTGCAGATGGAGGTGATGGACTTCAACTTTCCCACAAGGAAAGACAAGAGAAACAAGTAGGCTTATGCACCAGAAAATCACAATGATAGTTATGTGATATCATAACATTTTATTTCCCATTCTCAAACAAGCTCTAGAATATTAATAATTATTCAAACAGTATTGTTGTTGACTGTCGTTTTCTCATCGACTGCATCAACGTTTTTTGTTTACAAGTGAACATCCACCTGCGCATGGTTGCTATTTAAGCAAGTTGTTCGGATTCAAGATACTGTTAACTTTTTTTTTTTTTTTTTTCTTTTACATTTTCACATTGTAGCCTACTGTTTTTAGTAGCACGTGAATTTTACAGATCTTAAGAAACACAATAAACATGAAGAGCTCACAGTCCAGACTTGTAGTCTCCTGATTTGATGAAAGTGGATCTGTTTTCAGTGTCAGTTTAGTTTCAAATTTCCTTGTTCGACTTGAAATATAAGTAACGCTACTGTATATGTCATGTGAGACGCAAGAAACGCTGTTGACTGGCAGCAGCTGCACACAGTTATGAAACATAACTCCGAATGTCCGAGGATTGTTTGTGCTTTCTGAAAATCACATGAGCGATGCCTCACTTCCCGTTCACCCCCTTCAGGGTTGCCAGGTCCCAGAAAAATTTCCAGCCCAAAGCCTACTCGGAATGAAAACTAGCCCAATTTCCCCCTGCCCCATCCAATCATAGCTGACAGGTGCGTTATTCTCATAATGTGCCTGGCAATATGACCAGAAATATTATGACAATATTATTTTTCCATATGATATAGATATTTATCACGAATCACGATATTTGCCATTAATGGGGAAGGATTTGCTCTCCACATGTTTGTTAGACCTTGAGAATGAATGTAAACATAACTTGTTTTTCACAATTAAACTGCGTTAAGCCACCTTTCAATTTAGGGCCCCATTAAATCTGTTTTATTTCCCCTGTGTTTTGTGATTTAATACATAGAAAAAATTGCCATCAACAAAAGTGTAATGAAATTAATTAATAAAACTGTAAACATCCGTCCTTGGATTGCCAGGTATCCATTCCAAGCATAGCCTACAATACATTATTAAAATTAGCCTATGTGTTTTGCTTTGTATTAAACTTTTTTCGCGGCCGCTGTACATTATAAAAGTAGCCCAAAAAAACACAACCCGCGCAGGGGCAGAGCCAGGGGATGGCCAGGGTTGGCCGTGACCGGCCGTGCCGTGGCCACCCCTTTGGCCACCCCGCTCACAACTGCTGTTACTGTCTACTTTTTTGTTGACAAGATTTCGTTTATTTAAACGCAGAACCGTCTCTTTAAAACCACAAAAAGGGGAGACTTTTCAGACGCGCACTCCAACTTCGCCTCAAGCGCGCGCGGAAATGATACAGGTGCCGAACTTTTCAACCACGCGCAAATACGGCGCGCTGTATCAGTAGCGCAAAAGTAACTATGAGCATGCAACGTTGTAGTTCTGTCCATTATGTCATGAAATGACCAAAACGGCGATTAAAGCTGCGTTAAAACTGTGCATGCGTAGGTCTGTGTGAGATAGCAGAATATTTTAGTCGCATATATCTATGTGAGATCACAATATGGCACAAGCTGATATGTATTTTTTTTTAATGCATAAAAAAATGTGAGAACTGTGCATTTGTTCTAGAAGATGCTAATTTTGCGTTAATTTATAAAGTACAAACAAAAATGTATCACATTTAAACGCATAATTAATTTTCCACATTTATGTGCTGTTGACTTCCACTTCAGCATCAGCAAATGAATTCAAAAGAGAACACATTTTTTCTTCTTTGAGTTTAATTTAGGTACGATAGAACTATTGCAATTATTTATTTTGACAATATAGAAAGTTAAACATTTAGTGTTTACTTTTTTTGGTTAGTTTTTGAAACAGACAAACTTAGAATTGTTGAAGTTCATTGATAAAATTCAGTGAAGGTTGAATAATCTTTGAACTACAGTATGTAATTATCTGCATGTCTCATCCATGGAGATGCAACAACAGAGAACAAGCTATTTAGCTATAGTGTGAGCCCCTTTATTAATAATATCTCAGTTACAATTAAGTACAAATTAACTGTATTGAGTTGTATTGTAAGCACAGTCCAGTAGATTATAGTCAGACTCATTTTTATTTTGAAATAATGAATATTTCTTTGCCACCCCAGGTTGCTGGCCCCTGCCCCTGCCCTATGAAAAAATCCTGCTCCGCCACTGAACCCGCGGCTTTGTCATTTTCCCCGCAAGTGTATTTTCAAAATAGCCCAACTGCGCGGGAAAACCGCGACCCTGGCAACTATGAACCCCTTGTTCTTTTCTCTGTGGTTGTAGGAATTTCCATTACATTGGCACAGTCTGTCTGGTCGAATTGAGTGTTCTTTATATTTTTAAAGTTTTATAAGCGTATGTTAATTTATCTAGGCTACTTTTGGGGTCATTTTTTGTATTTTTGATTGGGGGTTTAGATTGTTTAAGTGAACATGGTGAGAAAAAAAAACCTTAGATGGGAGAAAAAATATTACAATGCTTTCTGGCGGTTGTAAAATGTTAAGCGACAGCAGATGGCGCTATTGTCGATGCTCCGTGGCTTTGATTGAATGCTTTCCTGTAAAATCAAGGGAAAGTTCTCAGAGCGTCACGAGGCTTACTTTCCCCACCCAAACCCTGTCCTGTATTTTTTCGTTATTTCCACGGTTTAAACCCACACAACTACATTTTTTCTCACGCATGATTTTCTATTTTAAAATTAGTCACATCTACGCAATGTTTTTCTTTTCCACATAAATAATGAGTATTGTAGCCTTACTGTAGTTGGATAATCAACTAATATAAGGAAATCATATATATATATATATATATATATATATATATATATATATATATATATATATATATATATATATATATATGTATTTATATATTATATCTATATGTTTATGTTTAGGTCAAGATAGGATATTTAGAAGAATATTTTTCAGTGTCCACAACAACATGCTAGAGATGGGTTGACTTTCTATAAATGGGCAAAATATTAAAATAAAATAAACACCAAGACATCTTTTAAAATATCTTCTTGTGTTCAACAGAAGAAAGAAATTCATACCAGTTTAGGTGAATTACATGAGGGTGGGTAAATAATGACACACAACACTAGAAATTCATGGTACACATTGAAGGTAGATGGGACCCAAGATGCCAAAGGCTGTGAAAACATTTCCATTATAATTCGCTACCTGAATGAAAATAACAAAGTTCACGAGCGTCTGTTGTCTGTGGCAACACACTTGGATGCAGTGTCGTCAACTAATCTTGTCTTAAACTTCACCCAAAAATGAAAATTCTGTAATTTATTACTCACCCTGATTTTGTTACAAACCCGTAAGACATTTGTTCATCTTCAGAACATAAATTATGATATTTTTTGATGGAATCCGGAAGGTTTCTCATCCCCCATAGACAGCAACACAATTACCACTTTCAAGGCCCAGAAAGGTAGTAAAGACATCATTAAAATAGTCTGTGACTGCAGTGGTTCAACCTTAAATACAGATAGCTGGTATCTGAAGCAGATTTCAAGTTCATTGCTTTGATGGTACATAAGATGCTCCTTCTAGACCTCGCAAAACAAGATACTTCAGGCAGAAGAATCCGGTCTGTACACTGGCCTAAAACTTGTGCATAGATAAAAAAAATATATATATATTTTGAAATTTTTTCTTGTGCATAAAATAATTTTCCCCCGGTGCCACAGCAAAATTGTTCAATGTGTTCAATACTTACTGTGTGTGTGCAAATACAAATCACAGATTCTGAGTATGGGACACCATACGTGACTACATGTCACGTCACTTCATATGATTTATAATCAGTTTTTTCTCATGGGGACCAGAAAAAGTCCAACATTTTTGGTACTATTCTTCTGGGGATATTTGGCAATTTTTATGACTCCATTTATTACAATCTATTAAATAAAAGAACAGTATTTACCAGTCAGACCTCCAGTTTTATTGTTAGGAATCTCAAATGTGATGTGAAAATTAAAAATACCTATGGATCTTGAATCGTTTTTAAAGCTGACAGTAAAACATCTTAGAAAATTGAAAGTAAGTGTCTGACTCACTCCAAGAGCTGTGTGAACGCCCACCAGCTTACCTTTCATATCCTGAGATGCAAATAAACACTAACACAGAAAACCCAGAATCTGACACAGTTACAGGGCATTTGCTCTTTGGGTTTGAGGTGATGTCTGTCAAACCCTCATCCTGAGACACTGTCAGAGACGTGCAGCAGCTCTGAACTACTGTATGAAACTGAAGATTGCAACAGATGCGAGTTCAACGTTCCTACAGGTGATAATGGCCAAACCTCCTGTGTGTTTATTGCATGAAACATATGGCAAATGTTTGACATCTAACAATTCTGTAGGGTAAACAAGGAAGGCTCAGGCACCAGAAAAGCAACTAGTTAATTTCATAGATCTTAAGGAATACAGTATCAGACCTGCTTTATGTGTGATTCGGTGTAAGCAAAAACTTCAGATATACCAAGACGGTGTACAGAGGCGCTGCAAATATGGCCTCCGAATGAATAGACTTAACTTAAAGGGATTTTGGTGCAAGTGATGTTTAACCAAAGCCACTGGAAGGCAAGCCTGCAATGTTTAGCCAAAAAAGCATAACGGCTAATGCTAACGCCCCGCCCCCGGCGGTACGCAGGGAAGGAGACCAGTGGCTATTTTTTGAATGGATGTCAATGGATGAGAGGCTTCACTATGCTGATTAAACAGCTTTTGTGGGAAAATAGCTAATCATTTAATTAATGGACAGCCTTTTTGCTAATCTTCAGCATGTTTTACACTACACATTACTTTCATTGGGAACTATATGTAGATTTCAGCTTGATAAAAATGTATTTTTTAAAGAGAAGGCAGACTAGGGAATGTTGCGACTGACGTCACTGCCATTATACGATAGGCTGAGAGGTGCCGCACGTGATTAAGTTAGCCGTTACGCTTTCTCCAACTGTAAGAGATCCGGCCCCTTTCATCTCCCTATAATATACAATCTCTGGTTTAACTCTGTCCTGGATTATTGAAGGCGGAGCTGACAGTGATTCTCATAAGGCTCAAGTTTACTAGTTCAGTTGGAATGTTGCTTTTCTTGAAATTTAAAGAACTCAAACTTGTAGTCTGATGCTGGTAAAGACAAACAACATTCCTGATAAAGCCACAATGCATAATTATTTTTGTATTATTTTTCCAATTTTAGTACATTGTTGTAAAGGGTATGATTACATACAACAATGTAATTAAAATGTATCAATTATCAATATCTGCAAGTCAACTGCGCTATTTTGAGACACCATGAATTTGAACTAAAATGTGCTTTTAACATCTCTGTATTTAAAAAATTTATTTAGTTAACACTTGAACCCATCTTTCAAACACTTTTAAAATAGACTTATGATGTATTTCAAAAATAAGATTAATATATAATGAATGCATACAAAAATTATTTATAATATATTGCCTACAACATTACGAATACATTTTGTTTATATTTATCATATATTATTCTTATATTTTAAATAATCCATAAGTGTATTTCTTATGTCTGATGAGTACATTTAAAGGTGTTTGAAAGATGGGTTCAAGTGTTAACTAAATACATTTTTTAAATACAGAGATAGTATGTTAAAAGCACATTTTAGTTCAAATTCATGGTGTCTCAAAATAGCACAGTTGAGTACACTTAGATGTTCTTAAGATTATATGTATACAATTGTACTTGCTTGTACTGAAGTATTTTTTTAATGCACTCAAGTATACTTTTTTTTTTCACCTGAGTATTACTAAGTGCAAATTTACAGTAGCTCTGCTCAACAATGTAAGACCAGGTTAAAACTGACACATGTTCTTGTGGCTTCAGTGGTGTAGGCAATAGTGTGTTGGGTGTGGAGATGTGACTGACTGGGTTTGAATCCACCTTTTGCCGAGCTTGCTATTCTCCCTTTTACCATCACATATCACATTAGAAAGGCATATTTATTTTCAATAAAAATTAAGAAAATTTTCTAAAAGTGGAAGTAAATTGCCTAACGAGTGTTTAATAACGATAAAATCATTTACACTCTTATTATTGCATCCTGCATTGTTTTTTTCTTCTTCTTTTCTTGCATGTGGGATACCATGAAAATGAATATTAGTTCAATAACTTACCATATACCAGTTTTCACCTTTGATATTATAACAGTGATAAGAATTAAACTTGCATTGACTCAGAAGTATGTCCTTTTAGCACGTGCTGTTGCCATGGTGAATCGTAATATCAGAGCTCCATTGATGATGGCTTTTCATAGTCGTGGTGCACGCGCTCAACTCCGAGTCAACCTACTCAGAGTCGACTGAACTAACTCAATTCAACTGTTCTGAAACTGAAAACTCAGAGTTTCCCATCTCAGGGTAAGTCAACTCAAGAGTTGGTTGAACCTCCTTATTGAAATGGGCCCCAGGCTCCCAAAATGCTGTTGTCGAGTAAATGACGCATAAATATTTTCCATTTTTTTGTTGAAAACGGTGTCGTGTAAACAGCCCCTAAAACTCCTAAGTTATTTAATTATCAAGCATCGTCTACATAGTACAAATCAGCATGAGAGTATATATGAGCCATAAGTTTCCTGCTGACATGTTGCGAGTTTATTTAACATCACAACTGACATAACACATGGAATACTCAAGAGTCTGATTCAGATTCACAAATTATTATGTTTTGACATCACTATAGGGAAATAACCCGATTTATTATTAGTCATGTAAACATGGTTTACTTGCATTATCAGGATACTGGTTTGCATGTAAACAGGGAAAACTGGTTATTTCAAATGAAGCACAAAGAGAACAATCACTATACATGCACACTATTACACAAAGAGAAGTTTGCCAACTTTTAAATGATAAAACAATCTACGGGTCAAAAAAGCATTTCTGGTCAACTGATGAATTACACAAGTGGCTACTCTGCTTGGACACATTGTAAATGTTCATTTATTAGTCATTCATTTAAAAAAACAAACAATTTCTTTCTAAAAGTACCCAAAAATATTTGACTAAAATATGTAACTTCATGTCTATAGTGCAGATGGCAACATAAATAATTTTACTTTCCATTACAAAAACAAAGAAAAATAAGTGTTTAAGTGTTAATCTTGTCATGCAGCAGTGTAATCTTCCAGGAGCGGCTTTTGAAGTTCTGGATCCTCCACCACCTGCAAAAGCACAAACAAACATGAACACACAGATCATCTCAGAATCTGTCATGATCCCAGTGGATTTGAATGATTGTTTGATGTGATTGTGGTGATGGTACAGTACCTTTGCATCTTCATCCTTCTTGCACAAAGCTTTCCCAGTCAAAACACAGAAACTGATCGTCACACAGAGCTGAAGGACCGACAACACTATCATCATGATTTCTAGTCCTCCGATTATGATCTAGAGGTGGACATCAGTGTATTATTAAAAAATAATTAAATACACCAACATTTTTTACAACTTTTTTTTTACGCTAAGAAAAGATAAATAAATCTAATTATTACCTGATTGAGATTCCAGTAGTACAAACAGGTCTCAAAGTTACTCTCTTTTAGGGAATGCTTTAAAAAATCATTACTAGATGAATAATAAGGATAACCGTTGTAACAGTTTAAACTGTTTCCCATTGTCAGGTCCATTGAAAACAGCACAACAGCTGTGATAGCCAGTGCAGCACTGACTATGTTCAGAATCACAAGAATTAGAAGCTGTAAAACACAAACAACAGAAACTGATGCTCAAGAAAAAAGAAGAAGAAAAAAACAGAAACTGGCAAAAACTCTTCATTCAAACTCACCAGCCTAGGACTGGGAAACGTGACTGCATGAACACACATGATTCCAACAACAAGGAACTGAAAGGCAAAGCACACAAATAAAAAATAAAAAAAAACTTTATACTAGTAAATAGCAAATAAAAATAATTGCAAAATGAAAGAAGTAAATGTAGGGCAAGTCTCACCACACCACCAATCCAAAATGAAGAGACAAAGCCAAAACAACCCATTATGATGTTCATAACACCAACTATTATCTGTACAATCTATGGAATAAGAGAACAATATTTGTACCAGTTTTACACGTGGCAAAACACATAGTATGAACTGTTTTGTAAATCTGAAATATCTAAGTATCTAACTCACTCCAAGTGCTGTGTGGGTGTCTGTCAGCTTCTCTTTCATATCCTAAAAAATACAGAATGCATTGGACTGTAACATAAAGCACTCAGAATCTGGCACAATATGGGCCATTTGATCTTTAGGTTTTAAGGTGACAGTAATAACAATCAGCCGCTCACCTGAGACGCTGTAAGAGTCATGTTAAAGCTGTGACCTAACGGAGATGAATCACTTCTAGATTCTGCAGTTTTGTCCTCCACCAACTGTAAAACCATAAACAAACATGAACACATAAATCAGCTCTCTGAAACTGTCATGATCACAGTGGAGAAATGTTAGCTATATAACGATAACCATACAGCATCCACACCAACAGATAATACTGTTTCTGTTTATTATAAGCTTTGAATTTTCAAGCTTTTTAAAGCTGAACCACTGATTCTGAACAAAAGATTCAAAGCAGTGTTTTGAAAATGCCCATCACTAAATATTGTGGAATAAAGTCGTTATTACGTTTTTTTTTGTTTTTTTTTGACACATATACAGTATTCTCTTCACCTAATGACAACAGCCCCATTGACTCCCTGTGCCAATGCATTGATGAAATTAAAAATTGGATGTGCCTAAACTTCCTTCAGTTAAACAAAGACAAAACTGAAGTCATTGCGTTATTGCCTCGCCTTATAATATTAAGATTCAACCACTGTACTCAAATGAACTGTTTTAAATATGCTTTTAGTAGCTTTCTGGCACTAAAAAGCGTAAATTAACTTGCTGGCAATAGAGACCTCACTGAGCCATCGGATTTTATCAAAAATATCCTAATTTGTGTTCCGAAGATGAACGAAGGTCTTACTGGTGTAGAAGGACATGAGGGTGAGTAATTAATGATACAGAATTTAATTTTTGGATGAACTAACCCTTTAAGTCTACTTATTAACTTCCCTCCATCTCGTTCACTCGGATGTAGGTCACTGCTTACGTTGCACGAGTGCCCACTATTTGGTGCCTTGCAATGGGTTTAAATGGAATACCCTAAGACGTTGATCACTTGTGGGTAAATTAAGTGTGAGCACTGAGAATTTCTGTTGTGACATCACAATTGTGTTGCATTGTGGTCTATGGATCTACCTGAAGTGTATATATGAGTAAACTAACTCCCTCGTTCAGAATCGAAGATTCAAGTGTCTGTCCAAATAAACTTCCCTCCACTTGATGAAACTGAATGTACTTCAAAATGGCGGTCGGGTTCCCAAGGGGAAGCACTTTTAGGGAAAATTGTGTCTATGTCTAAGAGTTGAACACAACCCAAGAGACACTGTTTTTTTCCACCCTGGATCTAATGGAAAGGGGCGTGACATTCCAAAAAGGTTAACCAATCACAACACACTGGTCCAGCTAACCAATCAGAACACATTGCACTTTTCAGAAGGAGAGGTTTCGTAGAGACAGGAATTAAACAGGGGTGCCTTTCCCAAAAGCGTCGTTAGCCAACTGACATCGCAATTTCCATCATTACTAACATGGTTCAACGATTTGGCGTTTCCTGAAACCATAGTTCAAACGAACATTCGCAAATTGCATCGCAAACTTGTGTGGTTGAGCTGTGGTTAGAGGCATAGTTTCTTGTTTTCATGACATGTGGACTTAATAAATTCTTATCTTGAGCAAAATAAGCAAGCTGACATTAAGTACAATGTATATCTTTTATTTCGAATATATACAAATGTAATTTATATATTTTAGTTTGTCAAGAGATTTTAAGCACCGTTTTTGAAGAGTGCACATGTGCATACGTGCTCTGGTACGTAAGAATGACCCTTTGATTGAATCTGGAAATAAAGCAAAATAACTGAGAAAAATGAGAATTAGTCCTCAGATGTCTGTAATTTATAGCAAAAAAATCTAGCACTCATTCGATCTCAAACTGATTAATTTAAAGAAGTTATTACTCCACCACCGGCGTGACATCATTTACCAACGTGGCTGAATGACAGGTTTGCGACAATACGGTTTCGTGAAACAGTCTTGACTAGCTAGTTGATTTGTTCAACGATGCATCGTACTATGGTAGAGAAGCAGAGAGTTACGTTGTTGTACAGGAAACGCACCTCTGAGAAGAGACTGCGAAGAGAGGCACTGCAATAATGTAAAATATGTGAAAAATAATGTGTGTTTTGAACATTCAAGCATTAAAACCTATTCTAGTAGACCCCAAAAACAGCTGGGAAAATTTTTTTTCTGAAAGTGGTTCCAACAATATTGTTCCTCTGTGTTGCCATTGTTACAGCTGTGGTTTTAGACTTCCGCATTCTCATAGAATTAGAAGGAATATTAAAATTGTATAGTTATCGTCATAGTTATTGTCCTTGTTAGTTAATTAATAGTGATGATACATAGTTAATTGTGGTGATGATACAGTACCTTTGCACTTCCGCCCTTCATGTTTAAAGATTTTACAGTCAAAACACAGAAGAACATAACCACACAGAGCTGAAGGACTGACAACACTATCACTTGGCTATGTAGTTTTCCAAATCCCATCTAGAGGAAAAGATCAGTGTAAAGTCATTATAAGAAATCCAATTAAAATACAGTATGAACACCAGCTCTAATCAAGACAAAAATGTGAATTTAAATGTAAATTTAAAAAAAAACATCACAGTTCTGCCTTAGTCATTCCAAACCTCTGAGATTTTCATTCAGTGTGGAATAAAAGATTTTTGAATTTTACTACATTAAGGAAACTAAAGGAGATGAGTGCTTTTAAATTTTTAAAATATCATAAATCCAACTAACAGACCAAAAATGAAGTTGCTGTTCAGTTACAAATAAAATAAGGTCTAACTGTAGTATTCAGGTAAAGAAATGTAATAACTAAATGTAAAATTACACTATAGTGTTTATTGTATGAATTAAATATAGATTGATCTTTGTTAAAGCTGTGTTTAGTTTTTGATTAACATTAATCCCAATTAATCCATTAAGTCCCAATGCACTGAACCAATAGGATGATACACATCCAATTTCTTTCTCAACTGTTCACATTCACTTGACAGACTGTGTTTATGAGAACACTTACAGAGATGGATATTTAAGAGACACGTCATAATTTTATGTGTATGTGTCCGTTCAAGTTCTTTTTTTGTATCTTTCTTGCACTGGAATGGTTTAAATGTGTAAATTGGCAAACAAAACCCATGCAAATGATAAACATTCACTTTGTGATGGTTAAACTTTGCAATTAATCCAAAAATCAATTGTGAACTGCTATTTTCAATTACACGTTCTATCCCCTAACCCTAAACCTTCACATCAAAGAAAACTTTCTGCATTTTTATATTTTCAAAAAACATTATTTAATAGGACTTAAAGCCATTTTCCTCATGGGGACCAAAAACATGTGCCCACAAAGACAAGGATTTTGGATATTGACATACATATATTATATTATACTGTACAAACTGTACATCCTATCCCCCTACACTACCCCTACCCCTTTTATTAAAAAAAACACTGTTTAGTGTGTTTTTTTAAGCCATTTGGTTTACAAGGACACAGGAAGTAATCCATGTTTACGTTGTAATACCCATATCATTATCCGCATTTGTTTCCTCATAAACCATGTATACAAGAACAAACACACACACACATATTTTACTGCAAGAACTGATTTAGAAACATAAATATCTTACCAAATAAAAGAGGATGAAGACAAAACAGCAAAACACAAAATTCTTGACTGCAACTATTTTCTGTACAGTCTATGAAATAAGAGAACAATATTTATGTCAGTTAATAGACCTACAGCTTTTAAACTTGATATGCAGAATTGAAACATACTTAAGCATCTTAATTTATTTTATGAATCAAGATTTCTGTCAGTGCAAGTCTCTCACTCACCCCAGAAGTTCTCTGGGTGTCTGTCAGCTTATCTTTACTATCCTCAGATACAGAACACACAGGACTGTCACTGCAGAACAGATAACCCAGAATCTGACAAAATATGGGCCATTTATTCTTTGGGTTTGAAGTGATGGTGATGATCGTCGTTCCCTCATCTTGGGACACTGTCAGAGACATGCTGCTGCAGACGGAGGTGATGGACTTCAACTTTCCCACAAGGAAAGACGAGAGAAACAAGTAAGGCTTATGCACCAGAAAATCACAATGAGCCAAATTAAATGTTTCTTATGACATTCTCCCATTCTCAAACAATCTCTAGAATATTAATAATTATTCAAACAGCATTGTTGTTGACTGTCGTTTTCTCATCGACTGCATCAACGTTTTTTGTTTACAAGGAAGTGAACATCCACCTGCGCATGTTTGCTATTAAAACAAGTTGTTTTTTAGTACTTGTTTTTTAGTAGCACGCGAATTTCACAGATCTTAAGAAACACACACACACACACACACAAACGCAGACTCACCTTACGAATAACCTTTGTAACTTACAGTCCAGACTGAAAGTTGACTTATTCCTGCTCTGATAAAGGTGGAGCTGTTTTGTCCCTGTTTCTCATAAGGTTTAACATTTCCTTGTTCCACCTGAAATTGAAAGAACCTTAGTGTATAGTCATGATATCAAGAAACACTGTTGACTAGCGAATCCAGCACGTCTTTAACAGTATTATAACTCGTCTCAGAACCTCCATTTTACAGTGCAATTTTCAATGAAGATCCGCATCCAGTCTTGTGCTGTTTTCAGGAAATCACATGATCGATGGCTTGTTCAATCACTTTCTCTGTGGTTGTCGGAACTTCCATTACGTTGGTCTGCGTGGTCAAATTGTGAAGAGTCTACTTTGTACTTTTAAAGCTTTTCTAATCAATATTTTATGTTAAACTCTCTCACTCTCACACATACACAACAAATTTTGTGTCGTTTTCGATTGGGATTTACAAAGCTCCCTTAAGGGGACATGGTGATGGGAAAAAAATAGGATGGGAGGAAAAATTATCTATTTTTAAAGAGGTCTATTTCAATGCTTTGCCTTCGTTCGCGAAACTTTTGCGTTGTCTAGCGAAAGAAAAAACATAGTTTTCCTCCCATCTCTTATTTCCATCACAAACGTTTGCGAGCAAACACAAAGTTTATCGGGTGAATGCAAAAGTTTATCGAGAGAAAGCACGACTCAAATATATTTCCTATGCTAGAAAAAAAGTTCCTCCATTTAGAATCATGCATTACATTTCCAGGCTTTCTGGCGGTTGTCAGTTTTTTTTTTTTTATCTTTTCCTGGTACAATCAACATTGTCTACCTCAGAGCTTAATTTCTCCATCTAAAGACTGTTCTGGATTTATTTCGTTATTTGCAGGGTTTAAACCCACACCACTTTTTTTTCTCCCGCATGTTTTTACATTTTAAAACTGGGCGCATCAACTCAATTCTTTCCCATAGAAATAATGGGTAATTGGAACTATAATTAGGATAATCAGTTAATTTTAGGTAATCATGCTGATATTAACAATAAAAGACTAATAAACATCTGGTTTATATTTAGGTCAAGATAATATATTTAGAATAATGATTTATCCATACAGTGGAGTCCAAAACAACTCTTGACTTTCATTGTAAAAAAATAAATAAAAAATAAAAATTGTATTCTCAACAACATGAGGATTGGGTTTAGGATTAGGTGTGGGGGTGTGGTTAGGATTAGGGGTGGGTTAGAACTAGGCTGTCAGGAACTGACTTCAGTGATCGGGTAATAATTGGCATGGAGTTAGGAAGTTTGTGTTAAAAGTGCCAATCAAAATGTGACTTTGTGAAACAAGGTGTCCTTAACTAAAATGTGGCAATAGTAGCCTAATATTAATACCAGAAACCCTATCCAGTTGGCAACTGTGTTTATTTAAATATTATATTCCGTTTTCATTTTTGGGTGATCTATGCCTTTAAGTTTGTGCTCAGAGATTAAAGGAGGGGTAAGTAGTTTTTCAAAAACGCTGTTGGACAATCAACCCCAACCCCTCTCTTAATTGCTTAACCTCCAAAACTCACCCTCCAATCCTAACCACCGAACTCTGCTGGCATGCGAGGCGAGAGAACAGTGACGCTAAACACCACATTCTCTAGCAATCGTCAGTGTGCAGTGTTTTACCTGCACAAATCTCACTATCTGGCCACTGTTACACAAGCAATGCGAGTGGATGTCTGTTTATCAGAGCTGACGCGCAACAAAATGC
This sequence comes from Chanodichthys erythropterus, assembly GCF_024489055.1. Classification (NCBI taxonomy): domain Eukaryota; kingdom Metazoa; phylum Chordata; class Actinopteri; order Cypriniformes; family Xenocyprididae; genus Chanodichthys; species Chanodichthys erythropterus. Next base: position 35,365,555 of record NC_090222.1, read on the forward strand.
TTCACGAAAAATAAAGCGCAGACGATGAACGAACGACAAGGAATCACAAAAAATTATTGTAGAGTACACAAGAGTAAATACAAACAAGTTTGTTGTTAGTCGCCAAGAGCACAGCAGCTCCAGACAACCAATGACACTCAAACCCAGCGTTACTCACTTGTGAAGCGGAATCAAAGCAGCCTCCACATCTGTTTTAAGGCCTTCCCGCTTAGCTTTCTCCAGCTCTGGAAAACGGGTTAATATTAGAGCGCTTGCCCAGTCATAAACCTTCACTCCAGGTTTTTCAAATCTCCCTCTTGCTTGTTCTGTCTCCTCGTCTGTCATACGCACTCTAATGCTGATTGGTTACACATTTGTTGTTGGTGTCGGCCCGACTAACTTCCAAACAGCATTTTTGAAAAACCACTTTCCCTGCCTTTAGTGACTAGATTGTAGGCTGCTTGGTTGCTTTTATTTGATTAAAGGAGGTTTAGATATCCTTGAAATGGACTTTGGTGGTTCTTGGCCTTAACAGTTTGCGAACGACTGCTTTAGATAAAAGCATCTGCTAAATAAATACATTTTGTCATTTTTAGTTGTTCTACAAAGTGAAATATAGTAGGGAAGTTATAAATACACAAAAAGGGTTGATGCCAAAGTGTTCCAGTCATTTATTTAAAAAATAAAATAAACACAGCACCAAAGATCACAAAAAAATTAAAAGGAAAATAAATTACCCATTCATCTATAATCTATATTAATTTTTTAATCAACTTTTTTGAAGGGAAAAAAATAAGTGTAATTAAACATGTAATTTACTGAGTACACTGTTGCTGGCATCTGCTTTAAATCATTTCACTACAATATTGAGACATGAAATGTCATTCCATTACACACACAAAAAAGAAGAAGTTAATTTTGTGTTTTAATCTTGTCTCTCTAACATGCAGGAATAGAAATGGCATCTTCCAGCAGCTGCTTGTAAAGTTCTGGATCCTACAAAAGCACAAACAAACATGAACACACAGATCATCTCAGAATCTGTCATGATCACAGTGGATTTGACTGATTGTTTGATGTGATTGTGGTGATGATACAGTACCTTTGCATCTTCATCCTTCTTGCACAAAGCTTTCCCAGTCAAAACACAGAAACTGATCGTCACAAAGAGCTGAAGGACCGACAACACTATCATCATGATTTCTAGTCCTCTGAAGACCATCTAGAGGTGGGTAAATACAAAGATTTTAGATACACAAATATGGTGCATTTACATTATTTATGAATTGGACCAAAATGCACTTTTTCTTTTTGATATTTTCAGTGTGAACACAGTACTCGCACTATTTATACTATACAACAGCATAAGTATGTGAATTGGGATGGATCTAGTCAGCATTGGCTGGTCTAGCCTGAAAAATAAGCTTTTTTAACAGTATTTGAGCACAAGAAACAACATTTATGGGTCAGTTCATATCAGATTTTGTTGCTGATTTGAATTAAGTTATTTAAATGTGAGTGTGGTGAGCAGTTTTTGAGATTTCAGGACTCCTCTGTTCAAGTAGATAAGACTTAGTCTTGGATGCCCGAAAGAGTGCAACAGTCTGATCCCGGAAGTTGAAGACATTAACCCACATTATTTAAACTTATTTTTAAAGTAATTGTGTTTAACAGATGAATTCTCTGTGAAAAACTACATTACCCATGACACTGTACAGAAAAATTTCACCAGAGAGTCGAAACAAGAAGCTCCAAAACAGACCTTTAGCTCCGCCCACTCCCATGAAGCACTGTGAATGCCTCGATCGAGTCGGTCTCCCTACACTCTTTAAATACTTAAATATTTGTTTAAATAAGCATATTTTGCAATAAGCTTATTCATATAATCAACAGTTTTAAATACAGTTTTATATTTCTCTATCATTTTTATTTTAATTATGCTTTAATTAGGCTTCATGGGATTGTAGTTCATTCCCTCACACTAAAGGTCTTGTACCTGTCAGTTTGTATAATGTTATGATTCACCTCATAGCTGTTTGACTTGGTTCATGGCTTTATAATTCTTTAACAAAGACTTTTTTTAAATGCCCATGTAGGAAATGAATGGAAAACTAATTCTGGAACCAGCGCTGCTGAAGAAGTTGACAGGCACTGTTGCGCTCTATAGTTGCCCGGAGATGTTGCAAATATGGCCGCATAGTAAACACACTTTCCTTGGACTTTGGACTTTTAGTGTCAACTTATTAAAAGGAAAATCATCCATAAATCCTGTGAGAAACATAAATCCCTATCACTACTCAGACTCAGTGCACCATATCTGAACCACTTTTATGGTGCTATTTGTCTTTTTGGAGCTTGGCATTACATGTAAAGGAGTGACCAAGAAATTCCATTTTTGCCTTTTTGGAAAAAAACTTAATCTGTGAGTATGTTTGGAAGAAGATTTGATGAGCAGTATCTTGTCTTACTGCCATAGTATCATTACCTCAGTGAGATTCTTGTAGTACAGACAGGTCTCCATTCTCATGTTCTCTTCAAGGGACGGGGTTCTATATCTATCATAATCATAGCCTGAATAAGAATTGTAGCTTTGATCACAAGAATAATCATAGTAATATCCAGTATGACTATTTCCAAGGTCCACTGAATACAGCGCAACAGCTGTGATAGCCAGTGCAGCACTGACTACATTCACAATTATTCCGATGACCAGCTGTAAAACACAAACAATATATATATAAATATATATATTAACTTGCAAAACTGTAACAGTCAAAAAAACAAATGCCTTTCGGAAACTTACCAGACAAGAGCTGGGAAACTTAGCTGCAAGAATACACACAATTCCAGCCACAAGGAACTAATAGACAAAAGCAAACAAACAAAAACATCTGTGCATTTTTTTCTTTACATTTTTGCTTTAAATTTTGAATAAATCAAATGAATGATACAAAATGAGACCCAGGTCTTACCACACTACCGAGCCAAAAGGGTCCCATGGCCATCATATACATGTTCCAGTATAACCCAAGGCATGTAAACACAATCCCCACCACAATATTGAGGATACCAATGAACATCTGCACAACCTATGGAACAAGAGAAGAATATTTTTTATGCCACCACCTATCAAGAATCTTAAAATAAGAATATCCCTAGTCGGCAGAATTACATTATAAGTAAACCAATCAAATTTTTGCTTTCAGTGTGGACAGGTGAATTACTTAAAGTATTAGTTCACTTTCAAATTCAAATTTCCTGATGATTTACTCACCCCAATGTCATCCAAGATGTTCATGTTTTTATTTCTTCAGTCGAAAAGAAATTAAGGTCTTTGATGAAAACATTACAGGATTTTTCTCCATATAGTGGACTTCAGTGGAGCCCAAACGGTTGAAGGTCAAAATTACAGTTTACAGCGATCCCAGATGAGAAATAAGGGTCTTATCTAGAGAAACCATTGCTCATTTTCAAATTTTTTTTTATTTTATTTTATACAATTTAACCATAAATGCTCATCTTGAACTAGCTCTCTTCTTCTTCTTCTCTATTAGAATTCCGGCAGTGTAGACACTGCTAAGTGTATTACTGCCCTCCACAGGTCAAAGTTTGAACTAAATTGTCATATTCAATATGCTAGTTCAATAGTATATTGACAATAGCAATTAGCAATTAGTATAACAATTAGTTCAAACTTTTAGAAAATGGCCGATGGTTTCTCTAGAATAGACCTTAATTTCTTTTCGACTGAAGAAAGAAGGACATGAACATCTTGGATGACATGGGGGTGAGTACATTATCAGGAAACTTTTATTTGAAAGTGAACTAATCCTTTAACAACTTTTCCAAAATGTTGTATATTGTTAGAATAAATTTAATTTACTTGCATAAATAAATTTGCAAATAAAATGTAACTTTTCTCAAAGTTGCAGCATGGTACTAATAATTTTGACTAATCCAAAACTGTGTTAGATTTAGGTGTTTTTAAAATGTTTCTAATTCATTATACTGAGAAAAGCAACTGCAACCAAATTGTAAAACATTTAAAGCATCTTAAATCTTATGTCTTTCCTACCCCCAGTTTGAGGTTAAGCCTAAATGCAATTTGCATTGACAAATCTTAAAATATCTCAGTGCCATTGTTTTGTCTCAAGATGAACAACACCAGAAATGTTTTTTTTTTTTTCGTTTTTTCTCTAATGCACATTTAAAAAGATACTTCCATGCCCTGATTTAACTAAGGCCTAATCCTGGCTTAATCTCAGCCCTCTCTGTGAAACCGGGCCTTAGTGCTTAAATTAAATCTATTCAAAGTAGCCTTAAAGTGTCTGACTCACCCCAAGAGCTATGTGGGTGTTCGTCAGCTTTTCTTTCATATCCTGAGATACAGAACACACTGGACTGCAGCACAGAAGTCTCAGAATCTGACACAGAACGGGCCATTTGCTCTTTGTGTTTGGGGTAACAGTGATGACCGTCATTCCCTCACCGTGAGACACTGTCAGAGACATGATGCAGACGAAAGTCTTCCCACAGGTAACAATGGCTGAACCTCCTGTTTATTTAACTGCATGAAACAATAGGGGAGGACACAAAGCATAGACATTTAACACATTAAATAGATGTTTACGTATAATGATAGTATGTAGCCTACATACAATAGATAAATAATTATCGAAACAAATTTAGACCTGAATCAAAGAATCAAAGGAAAATCCAACGGCTTATGTTTCCTATAAGGAAGTTGTGGTACTGCAGGCTGTTTAATCATGCACAGTTTGTTCAGTAATATTAAAATGATTGTGTTTTTTGTTGTTGCTTTCAAGTTCATTAGTATATATTTGTTAATTATCCTAAGAAACAGAGTAACTCAAACTCACCTTGTATAGCAGTGGCACGTCTATGCGAGTCTCAGTCCAGATTAGAGATGGCACGAGTGTCTGTAGGGTTTTTAAAGGCGGAGTTTTGTATTGTTTTGTTTTTCCCGGCAGTGACTTCCTCCTCCTCCTCCTCATAGAGTTCAAGTTTAAACTGGTATAACTGGAATGATGCTCACAATGACTTGTATTAGTGTTTAATATGGGAGATGTAAGCAATGTTGTTATTGTTAATAGTAACAAATGTTACTCTCACTCCACAATGGTGAATCATATAATAGAATTTTCAGGGCGAATTTGAAATACGCTGTATTAATTATTGTATACAGTCAAACAGCGCCATCTATCTGCTGTTTATTGCTATTACGGTAGTAGAGCGTCTCGTATTGTGGGTTCATACTGTACATGTATCGTATCCAAGTGGTTAAATTAAATAACTTAATTTACAAATTACTACATTGCAAATGATCTATGAACATGTTAAGAAGCTGTTTTCATGTATTTGGAATGCATCCTGTTTTCTTTTTATTAGAAATGATTGCTCTATTCTCTCGATGCATTTAGTGGATTATTTGTGTGTTTTGTGTAAGACTCATTCATCAAACAAAATGTATTCCAGCTTTCGTTCATGTTTTAATAGATCATGTGATGGAAGCTAATAACAAGAGCATGTATTTAAAAAGTAATTCAATAAGGATCATACATCACTTTTTTTTTTTTTTTTTTTTGGAGTTCACCCAGAAATTAAAGTTTTACTCATGCTAATGTTGTTCCAAACCCACAAGACAACAAAGAATTAATTTTTATTGAAATAACATATATTATTAAATATTGATAATATTATTTGTCCATTTAAAAATTCTCAATTATTATATCTCAATTCTCAACAAGAACATTAATTTCCTGATAAACCCACAGGGAAAAAGTAAAATCTTAGGTATTGAATTTGATGACCTGTTGAATCAAGTCCAAACCTGGAAAGTCCATGGCTATGATTCCAAAACAAGGTTTGGAATTCTTTTTAAATTCCTTTTCAAGATGATCATACAACCAAGGATTGATTTGCTTTGCCAATCCATTTGGCAAAATCCAAATCAACATATATGTACCCAAGCTTGTGCCACTCGAGTAGCTCAGACTCAGAGTATTAATGGCTTTTCTACATTGATCGGCAGCTTCTTCCAGATGCTTTTTAATCTTTTCCTCTTTGTCTTTAACATTAGTTACTTTATAGTCTCTTTTTTTGTCAGTTTCAGACAGAATAATGCCTAGCTTAAAGGTGTTTTTCTGAACAAAAACAATCTTTCCTCTTACTTCACCAATCCTCGGAACTGACGGCTCAATCCAGATATCTTAGGCATTTCTGATCTTGTTTTCAACTAAATTCTGAACTTTTCCCTTCATTGGAAAAATAGGCTTAACTCTGACAAGCACTGTCTCAGTTGTGAATTCAAATAAAAATTTCCTGATTGGGATGAGGACTTCTGATAATGTTGTATGTTGGTAAATTGGTCCATGCATAACTATTAATTCAAAGCCAGACACTCTCAAGTCAAATCGTATCCCGGCCTTTAACTGGTTCTCTAGTGACCATGACTGATATTCAGCTGGTGGTCCTCCACGAAGGGCCATGGATTCATAGGTACCAGGAATAGTAATGGTAGAAATTAACTTTTCATCATCCAGAGTTTCCATCCAGCCAATTTTGTAATTTGCAGGGGGATTGAGAGTTTCCTTATCATTAAACACTTCTTGCTGACTACTCTTGTGCAGTCTGTCGAAAAAAATCAGAATATCAGGTCAACAATGTTCTTGTCACAAGTTCCTCATCTCCAACAAAATGTAAGTTGCTTTGGATAAGTGTCTGAAATGCAATGGGAAGTAACTGGCTTCAGGTGAGTAAAAAACTACAAGAATCCAAACAGAAATCAAATTCAGGTTGGCAGGCAGGCTCTTCCAAAACTTTAATCAGGCTACGTTTGAATGGAATTCAGTGGAGAAAGCAGGCAGAAATTCTGACATATCAGTGGTGCACAATGAAAATGTATGTGCGATACTATTGCTTTTTACAACATCCGAATGGAGTGAACCTCAGATATAGAGGGGCAGGTAAGAACATCATAACATCATCAACCTGCCCACAGGAATTCACAAAATATTAAACAAAAATTAAAAGCCATCCAAAAATAAAATCAGTGGAAAAAGGCAATCCTGTCATACATTCACTTTTTTTCCAAACAGAAAAAAATGAACAATGTAAGAAACTGAAAGTACATAAGGACTAAGATAAGAGAAACAAAGCTGTTAGAAAATAGCTTTATTAAATTCCTTATTGAATCCTTGTAATGATGAGTATTCAATATAAATATAAAATAACATTCCCTTTGTTGTAGTTTTTTTTTGTTTTTTAACTAACCAAACTAACAAAAATTAATTAGTTTAGTGATTTCATACTTGCAGCAGCATCAGGATACACAGAATTTTCACAGGAACTGCCATCTTCTCAATGGTCTGAGGATAGCACAGAATAAAACAATACATTAATACAAAACTGTGTTTACAAAGAGTTTGACGTGGTACAGACTTGACATGAATGTATTTACACAGAAATTATAGTTGGAGGAAACAATATTCAAACATTATTATTAATTATTATTATTTATTTACATTTTTTTTTTACAACATATAGAATAAAAACTGCAAATTACATTGTTTAAAAAGACCGTTAAAAAAAGGAAAATTCTGTCAGTATAATTACTCACCCTCATGTCATTCCAAACCTGTAAGACCTATGTTCATCTTCAGAACAAAAAAGATCTTTTTGATGAAATCTGAGAGCTTTCTGTCCCTTTCTGTCTGACACTTTGACGTTCAAAAAGTTCATAAAGAAATTGAAAAAATAATCCATATATGAATTGAGCGGTTTAGTCCAAATTTTCTGAAGAGACACAATTGCTTTATATGATAAGAAAATCACTCAGATTTCATCTAAAAGGTCTTGTTGCCATATGGCAACATACTCTTTGTGTTCCTTTTCTTGCCACTGTCTCTTTAAGAGAACAGTCTCGTTTTTTTTATTATTATTATTGGTAAGAGAAGACCTTAGTTTAGCCAAGGATGTGCTTTGGTTAAGTCACATGACATGCAATTTATTTTTTCTGTGGTGCGATTTCAGACAATTCAGACATTTCTAAAAAATAAAACATTGGTTCAACAACAAAAAAAAATGTTAACGTTTCATGTATTTGGAATGCATTCAAGAATTTTTAACTTAAGCCAATTGGGAGAATTACATTAATTCAAAGCAATATTTGAGTTGATCCAACATAATGTTTTAAGTAAGGTGAAGACTTTTTTTGCCACAATAAAAACGCATTTCTAAGTAACATGAACTTAAAAATTGTCAACATGAATGCAACTATTTAAGTTGATCCAACATAATGTTTTAAGTAAGGTGAAGACGCTTTTTGGACACAATAAAACTGCATTTCTAAGTAACATGAATTTACCAAGCACCGCTTATCACCATGATGGTAAATCTCCAAAAACCTACATTAACAGAAACTCTTCTAAATTAGCATAACAAAACACTAATTACTGCTAAATCTCCCTTACCATTAATCTTGTGCAAAAACCATTATATAACACTTAATTTTAGCATTTACTCTCCCTTTCAAGTGCCACGGGCAAAGCATGATAGGAAAGTTTGTCTAAATTAAAAGAAGTGTTCATACAACTCAAAACAATGAAACACGTTTACACGTCATCAGATTGTATTTTACATTAACAGAGCTTAAAATTAAATACATTTTTGATTAACTGAAAATGTTAAACTATGACAAGTCATGATAGTATATCGAATCAATAGGCATAATTTGTGTGTCATCCAAGCTCAATAAAATAACAATTACAAGTAAAAAGTCTAGCAGCATTTCAGAACTTGATTTTTTATTTCACAACAATATATATATATATATATATATATATATATATATCTATATATATATATATAAATATTTATTTAAGTAATGATTAAAGGTCCCCTGAATTAGTTTTTAGAGTGTAGTTGCTGAAAGCAAACTAAAATGTCAGTAACAAACAAGGACCCGACTGTGTCACATTCACAAAAAAATTGTTAACATCATGTCAGGTAAGTTATGATGACATATTCACCACTCAAAAACGTTTTTATGAAATTAGTTTTTGGTAAATCGATAAAATGTCTGTGTTGCCCACAGCGCCATAAAGCAAAGAAAAGAAAAAGAGTCAAATATTTTTTTCTATAGATTTATCATAATGCGTGCGGTAGAGGGTTAATTTGTGTTCTGAAGATGAATGAAATTTTTACGGGTTTGGAACGACATGAGGGTGAGTAATTAATGACAGAAATTTCCCTTTTTGGGTGAACTAACCGATTAACCCACTTCAAGACATTTTATGGCTTAAAATTTAAGACTACATACAATTTAGCTGACCTTTTTTTTAAACAATTGTGACTGTAACAACAACAACAACAAAAGATAAAATAATCTTGATGGTAACCCAGAGACATATGTCAACCCCAGCAGCATTTTAGTTCTGGTACAGGAAGAGTTCTGTCTGGGAGCTACAAGAACTCATTGATATCGATTGGCTATTTACATAAAAAATGGCCCCTAAATATTTAAGCCACACCTTTATGGATGTCCTTGTTTTACTTAACCAAAAATATCAAACAAATTATCCTTTATTTTAAAGAGCACAAGCAAGTGTACAAGGTTTTAAATTGTAAAACAATAGACACACAGTTCAAACTGAAGACAATAAGTATTAGGACTTTCTGGTTGTTAAAAATTAGTGGAATATTTTCAAATTTAATGTTATTAACAACTCGTGGCTACCCTTACAAAAAATATGTTTAAGTATTCTTCAAGTTAATTTTATTAAGTATATTTAAGTTCAAGTATTATACTTCATGTAGTCAGTAAACCAATATCAATGTAGCAGTATTATACCTGTAAGTGTACTTTTTCAATACATTCGACTAAACTCTCACTTTTAGTGTATAAAAGAATACTTTAAGTGTAATAGTAAACTTTGAGTACACAACTACAACGTTTTTCGTTTGTATACTACAAGTTATAGGTGTACTGGTGAATAGCCTACTTGTAGCACGTTGAAGTACTCTCAGTAAACTTCTAGTTTAGTTTTATACTACTGTAGCGGGAAATTTCACTACAATGTAGGGGTGAATTTATCTTCAGCTGCAATATATCTTGGATGACTAGGGATTGACAAGATCTAGGTCTCCAACTCCCCAGTACAATTAATTCCTATACTTAAATATATAAAAGTATGTTTTTTATCTGTCTTGTGAATTTTGTCTTTTGTAACAGCGACTGATGAGGATTGAGGCTCTGAAATTTAATAAAATACACGGTAGCTTCCCAGAGAATAATCGTTGTTTGACCCCTCTCCCCTCTACCAGCCCACAAGACAGTAGGAACGCCCCTACTCCAAGATAACAGAAGTTTTACACTTTTTTTTAAAATATCTAGCAGAGTTAAACAAAATAAAGAAAACAACAATCATGGAATAAATTCTTTGTTTCACGTGTCTTAATGGTTTTACCAAGAAATGTACAAAAAATAAAAAATAAAAAAACTTTTGTTCAGATCCAATTTGGTTTCTTTTCTTTTCAACAATAATACTCAAAAATATATAAAAAAAAATAACAGTTCTGATAGAATAAATGCTCTGAAGGTACACAGTTCACTCAAAAGTACATTACAGATGTTTCATTCCACCTTGGAAGACTTCAATACACATACCTGAGTGAAATTCACAACCCCAAAGTTAAAGTTTTACCTCACAGTAGAACTAGGCTGGCGTTGGAGTGTCCAGATATGGCAGGGCAATTATATCAAGCAAATAGTCACCAGTTCGGAAACAGAAAGTCTCTTATTTTACTTCAAAGACTGGTAAAATAATGTTCAAAAAAAAATAATGTTCCAAAAAAAACACGAACGTTTCTGATAGACGAGACAGTCCCTCAAAAAACAACAACAATGTAATTCGGGTCCATTCACTCGTGCAAACTCAGTTATCCGTTCTCAAGTCCATGCAAATGTCCATCCAAAAAGAATTTCTCCAAGTGAAAACACTGCAAAGTGTCCAAAAATAACCATCAAAAACAGAAGGAAAATTTATTGCCAGGGGCAACGACTAAATACGGAAGAATAGGAAAAAAAAAAAAAATATATAATCAAAAGAAGAGCGTCAATGAGCTCGCAATGCCGTTTGTGTCCACACGGCGTCACTATTGTATCAAAAATGATGCACAAGGATTTCGGCTTGAACAAACAGTCACAAAATCACTCGATCCGAGCTGCTTTGCTTCAAAAACAACAAATAACGTCCGTGTATCTTCAGAATAGCTACTGTGCTTAACAACAGTGAAAGAAAAAACTCACAGTATCTCAGCTCCCTTCTGTAGAAGACAACACTCGTGTCAACACTGTCTCAGCTAGCACGGAAAACAATACACCTCCTGATATATCGCAGGCATGAAGTTCAGTTTCTCGGCGTTCAGGCTCGGTCAAAACTCACAACACCACAAGCTCGGTCCAGCTTCTCGTCCGCTCACCACGATGCTTGTCAAATGCTGTTCACACGTATACTCCAGAAAATAACGACCCCCCAAAAAAAAATTTTCGTGCTCCTCGTCTCACTCACTTCCTTCCTTTTTTGGAACCCCCGTCCTACTTCTCCTTTCCCCAAAAAAAAACCCTTTCAAAATAAAGGTCCTTGTATACCTCCACATTCCCCCCTGCTAAACCCTGCCATATACAGGGCTCTCCAATACGACCAGCTCCTAAGTAAAAAACAGAAAAACACAAGAACAGTCATCATTTGATTCATCAACACAACATTTTCAGCATTTGTTTAGACATTTTCTTTACACTTGTATTGACACTTCAACCCCAAATTACATAATGTAATCCTCCTTATATCTTACAGGCAATCTACCTTGTGTTTTTCTCTTTGAACGCCTAAGACTAGGTACCCCACTAGTGTCAGCTTCTGAAACGTCAGAATCTTCAGATTCCCCATCTTGTTCCGTTTCTACCCTCTGACTCTCAGCAAAACTAACCTCATCACAAACCACTCCACCCTCAACATCCCCAGGTAAGTCTGTGTTTGGCAAGTGTGTGGTATATGGAATGTAGGCAATGTCATGTGAGTCAACATCTGTGTCTAACAATTCTTTTTCTCTTTCTGTTCGTGTAACCGACTTTGCAGGTGAAGGGAAGGTACAGTGTCTCAACTGATCCCTATGAACCACCTTTGTGGAACCTCCTGCTCAGGACGTACAGTAAACACTGGTAAACCTGCGTGATTCTGTTGCACTACCAAGTACGGTACAGACTCCCACTTATCTTGGATTTTGTTTCGTCCCCTAAATTTGTGGTTACGCAACAATACTCTGTCACCAGGTCTAATGAGCGCTCCTGCAGCCTTGCGATCATATACTCTCTTCCTTCTCCTGGAAGCTTCTTGGGCAGTTACTTTTGCAGTGTCCACTGCAGTCCTCAACCTTTCATGGTGATTCTTCACCCACTCATCCAAATCATCCGCTTCATCGTCAGTCAGATCCCTCCCTCCTAAGACGTCCATGGGCAGCCTCGCGTCTCGCCCAAACATTAAGTAAAATGGAGAGTAACCTGTTGATGAATGAACGTGGCTATTGTAAGCCATCACTAGTTCAGGCAGGTAAGTCTTCCAATCCTTCTTCTTTTCCGCAGGTAATGTCCGCAGCATGTCGTGCATCGTGCGATTGAACCTTTCACACTGTGCGTTCCCTTGCGGATGATAAGGACTGGTGCGACTCTTGCTGATTCCATACAGCTTACAGAGCTCCTTGATTACACTGGCTTCAAAACACCTCCCTTGATCCGAGTGCAGCCGGGCAGGACATCCATAGCAGACAAACCAATGTCGTACAAGAGCTTTGGCGGTAGTAAGTGCTGTTTGATTTTTAGTCGGGACTGCCACAGTAAATCTTGTAAACATGTCCGTAAGCACTAAAACATTCTCATAGCCCCCTGCCGATCTCTCAAGCACAGTGTAATCCATGGCAAGAACTTCTAGAGGTGCAGTTACGTTGGTGCAGGTCATAGGAGCATGAATCTTGGGGAACACATCCTTAGCTAAGGTACACCTCCGACACTGGGATACCCATGTCTGCACATCATTGGCCATTGAGGGCCAATAATAACCCCGTCGCATCTGCTCTAACGTACTCCTACTTCCAAAATGTCCTCCATGCTCGTGCACTCCCTCATACACTTTCTCCCGAAGAGAGTCTGGCACAACCAACTGCCAAATTTCCTCTCCATCTCTTGGATCCATAATCACTCGGAAGAGCACTTGATGCCTTAGTTTCAGACGCTCCAGCTGCCTCGCTAATTTCTTTTGTTGAGTTTCCATACCCCCGGAAACTACGTGTCACTAACCTCCTGTTTTCAAGTACAGCGTCGTACACAGGTGCTATACAAGGATCCTTCCTCTGTTGTTCTTTGATGGACGACCAGTTATAACCATCAACACCCCTCTTTATGGCTGCTTGTTTGGCAACTCTGACCGCGGACTTGTCATCCTCTTCTTCTTTACCTGGCCACAGGCATGCCCGTACCTCATCTGAGGTCAACCGAATGAAGTCTTTTCCTGTATCATCCTCCTCGGGTTCCATACCCCAAGGAATCCTAGAAAGAACATCAGCATTGGTGTTCTGTCTGCCAGGCTTGTAACAAACCTCAAAGTTGAACTCCGCTAACTGTGCAGCCCAACGCTGCTCTACTGCCCCAAGGTTGGCTGTTTCCAAGTAGCGGAGAGGGTTGTGGTCGGTAATAACCTGAAATTTTGCAAACATCAGGTACTCCTTAAATTTCTCGGTTACTGCCCATTTAAGGGCTAGTAACTCCAACTTGAATGCACTGTAATACCGGTCATTCCTTTCAGATCCCTTTAGACCTCTGCTTGCGTAAGCAATGACGCGTTCTACGCCTCCCTGTTTTTGACTGAGTATGGCTCCAAGTCCATTGAGACTCCCATCCGTCGTAAGTATAAATGGACACTGGAAATCAGGGTAAGCAAGAATTGGAGGTGACATGAGACAACTCTTTAGTCTGTTGAATGCAGTCTGACAATCCTCTCTCCAGATGAATGGTTCTGACGACTTGCCTTTGTTACCTTTCCCAACTAGGGCATGTAGGGGCTTGGCCAGCTGTGCGAACCCTGGAACAAACCGGCGGTAGTAACCCATAAATCCCAACAGCTGTCTAACCTCCCTCACATTCGACGGTGGAGGCCACGCATCCAAGCACTGAACCTTGTCCACCTGAACTCCCTTCGACGAAATGATGTGTCCCAAGAACCGGACCTCTGGCTTCAGGAGGAAACATTTGCTTGGTTTGAGCTTTAGTCCGTGCTGGCGTAACCTTGAGAAGACCAGCTCCAACTTCTCACAATGACTCTTGAAATCAACCGAGAACACAATAATATCATCAAGGTAGATCAAGAGAGTATCAAATGCCAGATCACCTAACGCCGCACCCATCAAACGCTGAAAGGTGGCCGGAGCGTTGCATAAACCAAACGGCATCCGTGTCCACTCATACAACCCGAATGGTGTTGTGACAGCAGTCTTTTCCCGATCTGAGTCATTTACCGCCACTTGGAAGTAACCTGCTGTGAGATCCAGGGTGGAAAACAACTGTGCTTTCCCCAAAGCATCCAAGGATTCCTCCACACGTGGAAGGGGGTAGGCATCCTTGAATGTTACTTGATTGAGTCTCCTGTAGTCACAGCAAAAACGAACGCCTCCGTCCTTTTTTATCACAATGACTGCAGGTGAGGCCCACGGACTGCGACTCTCCTTCAGTACACCTTGACTGACAAGATCCTGCACATGTCTCTTAAACTCTTGGAAAACGTGAGGTGGGACTCGTCGGTGGCGTTGCTTTATGGGCTGTGCATCTCCTGTAGGAATGCTATGCGTCACTGTTGTTGTATATCCAAAATCTGTGTCGCTCTTGGAGAAAACATCACTGTAACGTGCCAGCAGGGCATTTAACTCCTCACGTTGCACCTCAGACAGTCCATCCTGGTTCACTTGCACTGGAATTTCCATTTGCTCAGGCTGATTCTCCATCTTAACACAGCACTGCATATGTCGCTTAACGCGTAACTCGCCCTCATCCTCTTCAAATTCCACCATTTGCTTTGGGACTACTTTCTGAGGCTTCGACACAACTGCAATCCTGGATCTCGGCATCAACCTGATAGTTTCCTGACAGATATTTAACACTCGCACCGGGACTCTTCCTTTTTCTGGGCTCGCAAGCACATTGGCTACTAACAGTCCTTTTGGAAGGGTAACAGAATCTGTGCATTCCACCAGCACTTGACGCTTCACTTGCTGAGGTATACTGCAGTGGCCTTCCACAATCTTCTCACTTAAGGGCGGGATTGTCACAACTTGCTTCCCAGACACCTTAACAAATCCTATCCTTCCTTCTGGACCCAAGAACCCCTCATCTTTCTCTTCACTCTTGCTATCACTCTCCTTACATTAGCATCTGTGCCTCGGCTGACTTTGCTTTCTTCGTTCAACTCCTTTCCAGACAGTACAAGGTTTTTTAATTCACTAAGGACATTCATTCCCACAATTCCATCCAATCCTTTCATCTCCTGCGCATCGGGGTTGGATTGTGTGAGCACGAAAACACACTTCCCTGGAAGCCGACTTCCCATGCACTCTATATCTGCCTGTAGACATCCAAGAACAGGAATGTCTAGCCCGTTCGCAGCAGTGAGGCGGACCCAGTTAGCAGACGACAGTTGCATCTCTTGCCCTCCGAAATGCTGTTTAAAGTGAGACTCTGAGATGGTGGTGACCTCTGAACCTGTGTCCAGCAGGCATTTGGTGGGCACCCCTGCTATTTTTATGTCTACTGTCAGACAGTCTCCAAAAGCGCTCTCCTTTAGGGTTACTGGCACCACATCAGCCTTCCAATCAGCTTTATGGCTCCGTATTACTGAAGGCCCATTTGTGCTCGCCAATTCACCCAATGAAGCTCCTCTTAACGACTCAGTCATTCCAGCCATTTGTGATGATGCAGCACCCCGGCTACTCAGCTCCTTATGCTGACCGCACTGTCGACTGGTGTGACCTGGTTCACCACATGTGTAACAGATATATTTCCCTTCACTGTTTTTCAGTGGCTGTCTTCTTGCACCAGCAGGCTGGGGGCTAACTCTCCCTTGACTATGGACTATTCTGTACAATTCCTCCTGGCGTGCAGCTATTTTCTCTATTGCCTCATGCAACTTTTCTAACGTTAGTGAAGATGAACTGTCATCAGTCGCAACTGTAGTGTGAATTGCAGCTCTCGTGCGTGCAGGGGTTTTCAAGTTACTTTCAGACTGTGCTTCCTCTTCCTCAGACCATGTGATGGCATCCTGCATCAGCTGTGCAAAAGTCAAACTTCGCTCTTCCTTAATCCTTCGTTTCATCTCTCTTCTTAGGAAATCATCCCTTAGTCCAAGGACTAACTGTTCTTTCAGAACACTCTCTTCATTCGACACTCTGCTTGGTTCTCTGCGTTTTACCTTGTACAGTTTCTCACGTAAGTCATAAGCATAGGCACGTATAGTCTCGCCGGGTGCTTGTTTTCGATCATAGAAGTCTTTTAACCTTGTGCCAATGGGCACCTTATCCCCATAGGTTTCCTGAAGCAGCTTGAAGATAGACTTCATACTGTTATCCCCTTCTTCAAGCATGAACTTCACCGTATCTTTAGCTTCCCCTTTAGGTGCTGCTTTATCAGCTCCACTTGATCTTCCTCTGGCACCTTCATGACCCGAAATGCTGATTTCATTGATACTATCCACTCCTCCACGCTCCCTTCTCCAGGCTTAGTGGTGCCAGTGAAATCGGTAAGTTTGTGATCTCTTGGGATATAGATTGTTGCTGGGGTTGCACGAGTGGATGCTTGCTGCTCCATTACTGCCCTTGCCAACGACAGAGCTTCTCGCTGTTCCATTCTGGCATGATCCAATGCACCGGCTTGCTCCGCTAACCTCCTCTGCATTTCAGCAAACTCCTTCTTCAGTTCTTCCAGTTCTGCCATTTTTCAGCTTGCTCACAGACCTGAGACAGAACACTACAACAAAGAAAATCAGGCTAGGTATGTATCCTGTTCGTGACGCCAAATTAATGTAGCGGGAAATTTCACTACAATGTAGGGGTGAATTTATCTTCAGCTGCAATATATCTTGGATGACTAGGGATTGACAAGATCTAGGTCTCCAACTCCCCAGTACAATTAATTCCTATACTTAAATATATAAAAGTATGTTTTTTATCTGTCTTGTGAATTTTGTCTTTTGTAACAGCGACTGATGAGGATTGAGGCTCTGAAATTTAATAAAATACACGGTAGCTTCCCAGAGAATAATCGTTGTTTGACCCCTCTCCCCTCTACCAGCCCACAAGACAGTAGGAACGCCCCTACTCCAAGATAACAGAAGTTTTACACTTTTTTTTAAAATATCTAGCAGAGTTAAACAAAATAAAGAAAACAACAATCATGGAATAAATTCTTTGTTTCACGTGTCTTAATGGTTTTACCAAGAAATGTACAAAAAATAAAAAATAAAAAAACTTTTGTTCAGATCCAATTTGGTTTCTTTTCTTTCAACAATAATACTCAAAAATATATAAAAAAAAATAACAGTTCTGATAGAATAAATGCTCTGAAGGTACACAGTTCACTCAAAAGTACATTACAGATGTTTCATTCCACCTTGGAAGACTTCAATACACATACCTGAGTGAAATTCACAACCCCAAAGTTAAAGTTTTACCTCACAGTAGAACTAGGCTGGCGTTGGAGTGTCCAGATATGGCAGGGCAATTATATCAAGCAAATAGTCACCAGTTCGGAAACAGAAAGTCTCTTCTTTTACTTCAAAGACTGGGAAAATAATGTTCAAAAAAAAATAATGTTCCAAAAAAAACACGAACGTTTCTGATAGACGAGACAGTCCCTCAAAAAAACAACAACAATGTAATTCGGGTCCATTCACTCGTGCAAACTCAGTTATCCGTTCTCAAGTCCATGCAAATGTCCATCCAAAAAGAATTTCTCCAAGTGAAAACACTGCAAAGTGTCCAAAAATAACCATCAAAAACAGAAGGAAAATTTATTGCCAGGGGCAACGACTAAATACGGAAGAATAGGAAAAAAAAAAAATATATAATCAAAAGAAGAGCGTCAATGAGCTCGCAATGCCGTTTGTGTCCACACGGCGTCACTATTGTATCAAAAATGATGCACAAGGATTTCGGCTTGAACAAACAGTCACAAAATCACTCGATCCGAGCTGCTTTGCTTCAAAAACAACAAATAACGTCCGTGTATCTTCAGAATAGCTACTGTGCTTAACAACAGTGAAAGAAAAAACTCACAGTATCTCAGCTCCCTTCTGTAGAAGACAACACTCGTGTCAACACACTGTCTCAGCTAGCACGGAAAACAATACACCTCCTGATATATCGCAGGCATGAAGTTCAGTTTCTCGGCGTTCAGGCTCGGTCAAAACTCACAACACCACAAGCTCGGTCCAGCTTCTCGTCCGCTCACCACGATGCTTGTCAAATGCTGTTCACACGTATACTCCAGAAAATAACGACCCCCAAAAAAAAATTTTCGTGCTCCTCGTCTCACTCACTTCCTTCCTTTTTTGGAACCCCCGTCCTACTTCTCCTTTCCCCCAAAAAAAACCCTTTCAAAATAAAGGTCCTTGTATACCTCCACACTACTTCAGGTAATTTTTTTTAACTTAACATCATACTTATAATATTTTATTTTTGCACTTTAAGTACTTCGCTACAGTACTTAAGTATTTTTTGGGAGAATCTGTCATTTACTTTAGTTTTTATATTTCTGTCAACTTTTACTTTTACTCCACTACATTTCCTAAATAAATTATATACTTACTCCGATACATTTTCCCAAAGCATTTTCGTTACTTACTACAAAATAAAGTAGGAAGAACACAGACTGCAAGCAAGCATGTGCAAACAAGTGCTCGCACAACCGCGGTTGATTTAATTTTCCGGGTTGCGTACATTGCTGGAGAGGCTGAGAAGTGCGCTGTCATTACGAGACATTACGAGAGCGGCCTCTAGAGGCGAAATAAAAACTATCACTGAAGCCTCGTATGGTTTCTTTTGACACGTGATGTGAGGCTGCGCGCTGCACAGAGCGGATCACTTCAAAACGATTTAAAACGGATAACAAAGCGGTATGTTATACAATGTACACTACAGTACATGTTTTCATATCACTATAAAGTAATTAGTTTGTTGACTAGATGCTGCATTAGTGGAGAACAGTATGTTTGTCGTCGAGGCTGAGACATTATAGTAACCTCAAGCGGTTAAAACAATGTGACAAAAAAACAACAACTGTATGCCACGATGTAATGTATATTCAATTTCAGTTTTTATCGGCACTGTAACACATATTTTGATTAGATAATCATAAATATTTCAAAAATAGAGCCAAATAATGTGTGAAAGTACACATATAATAGACCCATGCCATGCCTTAGTTTTCTGTATCTAGTTTCTGTGTTCTGTCCTGTATCCTGTGGCCAGATTGTAGTTTTGTATTTTTTTTCCTTTTTCATTAGTCTGCTCCAGCTGTGTCAGTTTACCTTGTTTAGCTCATTAACCCCTCTGTATAAATAGCCCTTTTATTCTCTGGTTCTCTGTCGGTCGTTGTTTGATGTCATGCAGGTGTCTTGTGGTTCCCGTGTTTTCTTTGTTTTTTCTCAGTGTTATTTTGTTCCTGATTTATGCTTGAATTGTTTATTTCCATTAAATTCTCCCTGCGTTTGGATCTTCACCTCTGCCTGCCGTCTGTAATTCCTCCGTTCTGTGACAGTTGTCTCTTGCATTGGTTATAATGCACTGTAAATTAACATGAACGAATCATCAATGTATAATTAATATATTAGTATTTTTATATATAAAAATTACAATAAACCTTTAGCCAATTTAAAGAAACAAAATGTAAGAGAGTTAAAACTGAACACAATCTTGCTGCTCAAACTGTGTATAGAACAATTTTTAATATTTTTTTGCTCATTTTGTATTTTACATTTACTTGTACTTTTACTTTCAATACTTAAGTACATTTAATATCAAAAAAATACTTTTCATACTTAAGTACAAAAAATATCACATACTTTAAAACTTTTACTCAAGTAACATTCTAAACAGCAACTTTAACTTCTACCAAAGTCATTTTCTACCAAGATATCTATACTTTTACTCAAGTATGGTTTTCGAGTACTTTATACACCACTGTACTTAAGTATTCTTTTTGTAAGGGCGTTCTGAAGGCAAAAGGGGGTCCAACATGGTACTAGAAAGGTCTACCTAATAAAGTGGCTGGTAAATGTATAGAGAATCACTGTTATATTTATAATATATTTTATTTGTTATACTTTATGCTTTTCTGCAAATACATCAGAAACATACATTTTACCCCCTTTATGAAACCCTCAACAGTTGGTTTTCAGCATGTCTGTACTATTCTTAGTTCAGTGTACTGTTGGAGTAAGTGGAGCGCTGAATGAGATGGCAAAAAATGGCATCATAGGGTCATATAAGCCCATTCTCAGACACCACTTCTTTTGCGGCCCAATATCCTTATCTTTGATGACAATTTGGCTGTTTAGGATTTTTTTTTTCTTTTATGAAGTGCTACTGCTGCCCAGATGAAAATGTATCACTCCAGAGTATAGAGTCCCAGTACTCTTCATCTTTGTCAGCATGGGCCCTGGCAAACTATAGGCAGCATTTTTTGTGCCTGGACTTTAGGAGAGGTTTCTTTCGTGGACGGCGCCCATGCATGCCATTCCTCTGCAGTGTACGCCGTATTGTGTCACAAGAAATAGTCAGCCTAGTTTGGCTTTCTACTTCTTTAGATAACTGCAGAGAACTTGCATGCCGATTTTGTTCAACCCTTCTCATCAGAAGACGCTCCTGTCGAGGTGTTAACTTCCGTGGAGGACCTGGACATCTCTGTGAGATGGTTGTAGTTCCATCTTTTTTAAATTGTTGTACCACTTTTGCTACAATATTCTGACTGATGAGTAAAGCTTTGCTGAACTTCTTGTAGTCTTCACCTTTCTGGTGAAATTATTTTCTTTCTCAGGTCTTGTGACTTTTCTCTTCCATGTGGTGCCATTGCTGACAGCATGAAATGGGAACTGTCTGCTGGACACCTGTGTAATGAATAATTAGACTCACCTGTGGTTGAATTCTTGTTAAATTAGACATTTGTAGTCTAAAATTTAGCTCTGCTCCAGAGACTTTCAGTGGGGTGTACTCATTTTTGCATCACCCTAATTTGAGTAAAACTGAAAATTTTGTTCGCTAAGTTATATTATGAACCTTACTTTCATGTTATAAGTCTTGTCACCATTTTGGAAATTGTTCATTCAGATATTGTTTAAAATGTTACTTTTCAAACGGGGTGTACTCATTAACGTTTGCCAAATAAATAAATAAAATATTTTTGTTGTTGTTTTTAATTTTTTTTTCCAGTGATGTACAAAGGAAGACTTCGTAGGGAAGCTGTAAAAATCAAAGCAAACATGAAAAGGTTTGATGCAAAAGTGCTACAGTCAATTATTTCTTAAAAAAGCAGCCCCAAAGATCGCAACAAAACTGAAAAAAGTAATAAAAGTTAACACCCACTAATCTATATAGAGAGAGATCAATGGTAACACCACGTTTGTAAAAGGAAACAATGTGAAATTGTAATTAAACTTGTAATTTAACAATGTTGCGGATGGAGATCTGCTTTGAAATCATTTCACTACAATATTGTCATTCCAAAAAAAAAAAATTACTGATTATTTTGTCTGTTAATCTTGTCATGCAGCTCCAGCAGTGTCTTCCAGGAGCAGCTTGTGAATTTCTGGATCCTCCACCACCTGCAAAACCACAAACAAACATGAACAAACAGATCATCTCAGAATCTGTCATGATCACAGTGGATTTGACTGATTGTTTGATGTGATTGTGGTGATGATACAGTACCTTTGCATCTTCATCCTTCTTGCACAAAGCTTTCCCAGTCAAAACACAGAAACTGATCGTCACACAGAGCTGAAGGACCGACAACACTATCATCATGATATCTATTCCTCTGAAGACCATCTAGAGGTGGGTAAATACAAAGATTTTAGATACACAAATATGGTGCAACATGCACCATTGGAGTCTGATAGCTCCTCCCCCTCCCCTCCATAACAGGTTGTTTGCAATCACATGGTTCTGGTGACATGCGAAATTAACGTGGAGGGCAAGCAGTGAAAATTAGAATGGAAGAGATGGAGAAAAGTCCGTACTTTGCTGGTTTAGAAAGGTATAAACAGAAAATCACAACATATTTTGGACGTGAACCTTATGGTATGAAGAGGAGCGATTTTTCTACTTAATTGAAAGACTTGACTGCCATTGAGGCAGTAGATATAGAAAATGTGAAGCTGTTGTCACGCCATGTCAAGTTCTAGTCTGGTTTGTTTATATCGCGCTGCCTTTCAGCTTACACGCAGCCACTTCAAAACTGTTCTCTAGCTTCTAGGGGTTTGATTTTGGTTGTCATTTGTTGAAATAAATACAAAAAATAAAAAAATAAAAACACAGTGTGTCGGTTTCTGTCAAAGACTGTTAAAAGGGGTGTCTGTCCGCTGAATGTGACCCTCTGATTCACCTCTGTGGTCATAAGGGAAAGTGAATATTTACAAAGAAAACATTAAGACTACAGTTACATTTACACCCTTCCAACAAAGAAATGGATCGACTTCTGTCAGCTTGTTGAACACATTTTTTTATTTGGACATTTTCTACCACATGATGGCTGAAGCGGCAGCGCATGACACTGTTTTCACAGTAACCAGATCAACATTGTAAACAGAATTCTACAAAACTGAAGTGAAAACACCAAATGGATCATGCAATGGGCTAAAATAGTTTCACTTCCCTGCAAACGATACCATGAAGGATTTGAATATTAAATCAAGTCAAAAACAAAAAAGGTAAGCAGGTATCTGTATTCATTTCAGTTTTAGCAGACGCAAAATGCTATAAAAGATGACAACTTTTAAAGTTAAAAAACGATATAAGTTGTGTAAACGAAAAAAGCTCATTGTGGTTTCTCAGTTTGATAGATTTGAGCAACCATAAATGATGCAAAACATAGGGATTTTGAGTTTGTGATAGGATTCCTGTATAGAAAAATCACTCCTTGCCCTCCAGCCGCATTTCGCCCGCAGTAATGACGTCATGTGCAAACAACCTATTAAAGGATTAGTCCACGTTCAAATAAAATTTTCCGGATAATTCTCACCCTCATGTTATCCAAGATGTTCATGTCTTTCTTTCTTCGGTAGAAAGAAATTTAGGTTTTTGATGAAAACATTCCAGGATTATTCTCCTTATAGTGGACTTCAGTGGCCTCCAGAGGGTTGAAGGTCAAAATTACAGTTTCAATGCAGCTTCAAAGGGCTTTAAACGATACCAAACAATGAATAAGGGTTTTATCTAGCAAAACGATCGGTCATTTTTGAAAAAAATACAACTGTATACGCTTTAAAAACACAACTGATCGCCTTTCTGTATTCTTCAAAAGGCTTGTGCTGTATGTCCTACGCCTTCCCTATTCAACTTACGGAGCGAACGCAGCGCCAGTTCCGTTTTTTTCTGTAAGTAGAATAGGGAACGTGTAGGACATACAGTGTATGCTTTTTGAAGAATACAGAAAGCGGAACCACATGCAAGGCGATCATTTGTGTTTATAAACATACAGTTGTATTTTTGTAGAAAATGGCCGATCGTTTCGCTAGATAAGACGGTTATTCCTCGTCTGGTATCGTTTAAAGCTCTTTGAAGCTGCACTGAAACTATAATTTTGCCCTTCAACCATTTGGAGGCCACTGAAATCCACTATAAGGAGAAAAATCCTGGAATGTTTTCCTCAAAAACCTTAATTTCGACTGAAGAACGAAAGAAAGACATGAACATCTTGGATGACATGGGGGTGAGTAAATTATCAGGAAAATTTTATTTGAAAGTGGACTAATCCTTTAAAGCACACATTCCACACTTCATTTTTTCAGTTAACTAAGTGCATCATCTGGGTATTTAAAGTGCACTTTTTCTTTTTGATATTTTCAGTGTTACTCGCACTATCTATACTTTCAAAACGGCATAAGTATGTGAATTGGGACGCATCTAGTCAGTGTCCTGAATGCGCTCTTGGGACTGAACATGAGCATTGGCTGGTCTAGCCTGAAAAATAAGCTTTTTTAACAGTATTTGAGCACAAGAAACAACATTTATGGGTCAGTTCATGTCAGATATTGTTGCTGATTTGAATTAAGTTATTTAAATGTGAGTGTGGTGAGCAGTTTTTGAGATTTCAGGACTCCTCTGTTCAATTAGATAAGACTAAGTCTTGGACGCCCAAAATAGAGTGCAACAGTCTGGTCCTGGAAGTAAAAACTCCATTCATTTTCTCCATAGGGAAATAGATTAACAATAACTTATAAACCTTTGAATACAGACCTACTGTGAGCTACAAGGTTGTTAATCGTTGGTTTTTGCTTCTGTTAAGACATTAACCCACATTATTTCAACTTATTTTTAAAGTAATTATGTTTAACAGATGAATTCATGGTGAAAAACTACATTGCCCATGACACTGTACAGAAAAATTCCACCAGAGAGTCGAAATAAGCAGCTCCAAAACAGACCTTTAGCTCCGCCCACTCCCATGAATGCCTCGATCGAGTCGGTCTCCCTACACTCTTTAAATACTTAAATATTTGTATAAATAAGCATATTTTGCAATAAACTTAAAATATATTGTTTTTATACACATAATCAACAGTTTTAAATGAGTAGTTTTATATTTCTCTATCGTTTTTAAGTTTCATGGGATTGTAGTTCTTTCCCTCACTAAAAATATTAAGTACACAGTTTTGTATCTTTGTGCTTTTGTCTGCTGATCAAATACTTTTTTGTGTGTGTGTGTCAGTTTGTATAATGTTATTTGGTGATAATGATTTATAACTCTTTAACAAAGACTTTTTTAAAATGCCCATGTAGGAAATGAATGAAAAACTAATTCTGGAACCAGCGCTGCTGAAGAAGTTGACAGGCACTGTTGCGCTCTATTGTTGCCTGGAGATCATGTTGCAAATAGGGCTTCCTTAACAAATCACTTCCTTCCAAACAGACTTTCCTTGAAAGGGATTTTGGACTTTTTAATGTCAAATTATTGAAAGGAAAATCATCCATAAATCCTGTGAGAAACATAAATCCCTATCACTACTCAGTGCACCATATCTGAACCACTTTTATGGTGCTATTTGTCTTTTTGGAGCTTGGCATTACATGTAAAGGAGTGACCAAGAAATTCCATTTTTGCCTTTTTGGAAAAGATTAACTGTGAGTATGTTTGGAAGAAGATTTGATGAGCAGTATCTTGTCTTACCGCCATAGTATCATTACCTCAGTGAGATTCTTGTAGTACAGACAGGTCTCCATTCTCATGTTCTCTTCAGGGGACGGGGTTCTATATCTATCATAATCATAGCGTGAATAGCCCGAATAAGAACTGTAGATTTGATCACAAGAATAGTAATATCCAGTATGGCTATTCGCAAGGTCCACTGAATACAGCGCAACAGCTGTGATAGCCAGTGCAGCACTGACTACATTCACAATCATTCCGATGACCAGCTGTAAAACACAAACAATATATATATATATATATATATATATATATATATATATGTATGTATACATATATATACAGTGGGTACGGAAAGTATTCAGACCCCCTTACATTTTTACTTTTTGTTATATTGCAGCCATTTGCTAAAATCATTTAAGTTCATTATTTTCCTCATTAATGTCCACACAGCACCCCATATTGACAGAAAAACACAGAATTGTGGACATTTTTGCAGATTTATTAAAAAAGAAAAACTGAAATATCACATGGTCCTAAGTATTCAGACCCTTTGCTGTGACACTCATTTGTTTAACTCAGGTGCTGTCCATTTCTTCTGATCATCCTTGAGATGGTTCTACACCTTAATTTGAGTCCAGCTGTGTTTGATTATACTGATTGGACTTGATTAGGAAAGCCACACATCTATATAAGACCTTACAGCTCACAGTGCATGTCAGAGCAAAGGAGAATCATGAGGTCAAAGGAACTGCCTGAAGAGCTCAGAGACAGAATTGTGACAAGGCACAGATCTGGCCAAGGTTACAAAAAAATTTCTGCTGCACTTAAGGTTCCTAATAGCACAGTGGCCTCCATAATCCTTAAATGGAAGACGTTTGGGACGACCATAACCCTTCCTAGAGCTGGACATCCAGCCCAACTGAGCTATCGGGGGAGAAGAGCCTTGGTGAGAGAGGTAAAGAAGAACCCAAAGATCACTGTGGCTGAGCTCCAGAGATGCAGTCGGGAGATGGGAGAAAGTTGTAGAAAGTCAACCATCACTGCAGCCCTTCACCAGTTGGGGCTTTATGTAAGAGTGGCCCGAAGGAAGCCTCTCCTCAGTGCAAGACACATGGAAGCCCGCATGGAGTTTGCTAAAAAACACCTGAAGGACTCCAAGATGGTGAGAAATAAGATTCTCTGGTCTGATGAGACCAAGATAGAACATTTTGGCCTTAATTCTAAGTGGTATGTGTGGAGAAAACCAGGCACTGCTCATCACCTCTCCAATACAGTCCCAACAGTGAAGCATGGTGGTGGCAGCATCATGCTGTGGGGGTGTTTTTCAGCTGCAGGGACAGGACAACTGGTTGCAATCGAGGGAAAGATGAATGTGGCCAAGTACAGGGATATCCTGGATGAAAACCTTCTCCAGAGTGCTCAGGACCTCAGACTGGGCCGACGGTTTACCTTCCAACAAGACAATGACCCTAAGCTAAAATAACAAAGGAGTGGCTTCACAACAACTCTGTGACTGTTCTTGAATGGCCCAGCCAGAGCCCTGACTTAAACCCAATTGAGCATCTCTGGAGAGACCTAAAAATGGCTGTCCACCAACGTTTACCATCCAACCTGACAGAACTGGAGAGGATCTGCAAGGAGGAATGGCAGAGGATCCCCAAATCCAGGTGTGAAAAACTTGTTGCATCTTTCCCAAAAAGACTCATGGCTGTATTAGATCAAAAGGGTGCTTCTAAATATTGAGCAAAGGGTCTGAATACTTAGGACCATGTGATATTTCAGTTTTTCTTTTTTAATAAATCTGCAAAAATGTCAACAATTCTGTTTTTTTCTGTCAATATGGGGTGCTGTGTGTACATTAATGAGGAAAAAATGATCTTAATGAACTTAAATGATTTTAGCAAATGGCTGCAATATAACAAAGAGTGAAAAATTTAAGGGGGTCTGAATACTTTCTGTACCCACTGTATATATTAACTTGCAAAACTGGAACTGTCAAAAACACAAATGCCTTTCAAAAACTTACCAGACAAGAGCTGGGAAACTTAGCTGCAAGAATACACACAATTCCAACTACAAGGAACTATAGACAAAAGCAAACAAACAAAAACATCTGTGCATTTTTTTCTTTCACATTTTTGCTTTAGATTTTGAATAAATCAAATGAATGATACAAAACGAGACCCAGGTCTTACCACACTACCGAGCCAAAAGGGTCCCATGGCCATCATATCCATGTTCCAGTATAACCCAAGGCATGTAAACACAATCCCCACCACAATATTGAGGATACCAACAATCATCTGCACAACCTATGGAACAAGAGAACAATATTTTTTTATGCAACCATCTATCAAGAATCTTAAAATAAGAATATCTCTAGTTTGGCACAATTACATTGTAAGTAAACCAATCAAATTTTTGCTTTCAGTGTGGACAGACAAATTACTTCACAACTTTTGCAAAATGTTGTATATTGTTTGAATTTAATTCTGTCAGACCACTATCATTAACGATTATTAATGATAATAAAGAATAATCCTGGAATGTTTTCCTCAAAAACCTTAATTTCTTTTCGACTGAAGAAAGAAAGACATGGACATCTTGGATGACATGGGGGTGAGTAAATTATCAGGAAAATTTTATTGAAAAAGTGGACTAATCCTTTATAGTTGGTGGTATGAAACTCTTCTGGGCAAAACTCCCCACTCATTCAAGCAGCCATGCCTGGACAGAGCAGGGAGTGAAGTGATAAATGATAAAATTATAAAAGGTAAATGAGCAGTCTTAAGCGAGCGTGATTAATACGAACAGCTGCGAATTACACAAATCATCCTAAACGATCCAGCCGGAGGTGGTATGATTCTTGCAACAAGCATGATGCTAATCACATAGCAACAAGCGTGTTGCCAATTGAGTATCCTGCACCTTGGCAGCAAGCATGCTGCGAATCAGCAATAGTAACAAGCATGTTACTGAGCCCCGATGAGCCTTTATTGCAACAAGCATGTTGCAAACCTAATTTGAATGGGCTTTTCCGTCTCTAATGGGGAATCTTACACCCCTAGTGGCAGCAAATCTGATACAACAAGTATGTTGAAAATCACTAACTAGTACAATGGCACCCGTACTCGTACTGAACGATGTTGTTGATGTCAAGCAGTTTCTCTAAATAATGCTGCTTGGCTCCATTTCTCCATTTCTTTCCAAGAAACTGCACCATATTGCAAAAAGGCAAACAAATATCAAGCTGTTTCACGATTTCTCTCAGTCTCACTGTCGAAGTAACCATGGTAACGGATAGCGTATGCTTCTAACATGGCGATGCCTTCCCAAAATGAAATGCGGAGTGAAAACATTGTGACATAACTCCTCATTCTCTATAGCAACTATAGCTTTAAGACCGAGCATTTTCCAATAGCAACTATAGCTTTAAGAACAGCTTGTTACTGGTGTTGAATACTGGAAGGTGTATTTGAAAGACGCGGTCTAATCTGAAATGTATCATTGATCAGCTGAATGTCAGCTGACGCAAGCTTGACTGACGTGTCTGCCAGAACTGATGCTATACGCTTGATTCTGCTTGCATAAATAAATTTGAAACTAAAATGTAACTTCTTTCAAAGTTGCAGCATGGTACTAATACTTTTGACTATTCCAAAACTGCGTTAGATTTTGGTGTTTTTAAAATGTTTCTAATACATTGTACTGACAAAAGCAACTGCAACCAAATTGTAAAATGTTGTAAAGCATCTTAAATCTTATGTCTTTCCTACCCCCAGTTTGAGGTTAAGCCTAAATGCAATTTGCATTGACAAATCTTAAAATATCTCAGTGCCATTGTTTTGTCTCAAGATGCACACCAATAATGTTTTTTTTTTTTTTTCGTTTTTTCTCTAATGCACATTTAAAAAGATACTTCCATGCCCTGATTTAACTAAGGCCTAATCCTGGCTTAATCTCAGCCCTCTCTGTGAAACCGGGCCTTAGTGCTTAAATTAAATCTGTTCAAAGCAGCCTAAAATGACAAGGCCTTAAAGTGTCTGACTCACCCCAAGAGCTGTGTGGGTGTTCATCAGCTTTTCTTTCATATCCTGAGATACAGAACACACTGGACTGCAGCACAGAAGTCTCAGAATCTGACACAGAACGGGCCATTTGCTCTTTGTGTTTGGGGTGACGGTGATGACCGTCATTCCCTCACCCTGAGACACTGTCAGAGACATGATGCAGACGAAAGTCTTCCCACAGGTAACTATGGCTGAACCTCCTGTTTGTTTAACTGCATGAAACAATAAGGACAAAAAAATTATTACTTTTCATCATTTTTACACATAATGTCATTATATCAGGTTTGGTGGATACAAAGCATAGACATTTAACACTTTAAATAGATGTTTACGTATAATGATACACAATGGATGAATATATTTAATTATCGAAACAAATTTAGACCTGAATCAAAGTTAAGGAGCACAATCCAACGGCTTATGTTTCCTATAAGGAAGTTGTGGTACTGCAGGCTGTTTAACCATGCACAGTTTGTTCAGTAATATTAAAATGATTGTCTTTTTTGTTGTTGTTTTCGAGTTCATTATATATTTGTTAATTATCTTAAGAAACACTGTAACTCAAACTCACCTTGTATAGAGGTGGCACGTCTATGCAAGTCTCAGTCCAGATTAGAGATGGCACGAGTCTCTGTGGGAGTTTTTAAGGCGGAGTTTTGTTTTGTTTTGTTTTTCCCGGCAGTGACTTCCTCTATAGAGTTCAAATTTAAACTGGTATAACTGGAATGATGCTCATGATGACTTGTATTCTACTTGTGAGCAAGCTCATTCTATTCAACTGTTTAATAATTTTACCTTGACAAATCCAATCTTAATTGCTGAAATAAGAATTGAAAATAATTGAAAAATAAAACAATTTTTCCATCAGCTACTGTCAGAAATGTAGGAGTTACTCTTGATCCTTCATTGACTCTGGATGTTTACATTAGTAAACTTTCCAAAGATGGATTTTTACAGCTTCACCATTTAGCCCAACTCCATGCTTATGTTTCCCCAAAAGATGCTGAATCATTGAATCCAGCACTTTTATAAAACTACAGAGCAGTATCCCTTCTTCCTTTCATTGCAAAGACACTTGAGAGAGTTGTGTTCAACCAACTGTCTACTTATCTCACACAGAACAGCCTCCTTGACAACCACCAGTCTGGCTTCAAGAATGGCCACTCAACTAAGACTGCCTTGCTCTCAGTCACTGAAGCACTGAGACTGGCACGAGCAACTTCAAAATCATCAGTACTCATCTTGCTGGATCTGTCAGCTGCTTTTGACACTGTTAACCACCAGATCCTCCTGTCAACCCTCATGTCGAAGAGCATCTCAGGAACCGCACTCCAGTGGTTCAAGTCTTACCTCTCAGGTAGGTCCTTCAGCGTATCTTGGAGAGGTGAGGTGTCCAAGTCACATCATCTTGCTACTGGGGTGCCTCAGGGCTCCGTGCTTGGACCATTACTTTTCTCAATCTACATGTCATCACTAGGATCTGTCATTCAGGAACATGGTTTTTCCTATCACTGTTATGCTGATGACACACAACTCTACCTCTCATTCCAACCAGATGATCCAACGGTTGCTGGTCGCATCGCAGCCTGCCTGACAGCCATTTCTGCCTGGATGAAGGACCACCACCTTCAACTCAACCTTGCAAAAACGGAACTGCTTGTGGTCGGTGTCAACCCAACACTTCATCACAACCTTTCAATTCAACTTGGGTCGTCAACCATAACTCCTTCCAGGACAGCCAGGAACCTTGGAGTGGTGATGGATGAGCTTCACAGATCATATGGAAGATTAGACCCTTCCTATTGGAGCATTCCACACAAATTCTTGTCCAAGCTCTTGTTCTATCCAGACTGGACTATTGTAATTCTCTCTTGGCTGGCCTTCCAGCATGCACTGTCAAGCCTCTAAAAACTGATCCAGAATGCTGCAGCAAGACTGGTGTTTAACGAACTGAAGAGAGCACATGTCACACCTCTCTTCATCAGTCTGCTTTGGCTGCCAATAGCTGCTCGCATCCAATTCAAGGCTCTGATACTTCAGACTTATGCGCCCTCCAGAAACTTGCATTCTGCAAGTGAACGGCGCCTTGCCATCACAAAGGGGCACAAAATCGCTCTCACGGACCTTGTCCTGGTCTGTTCCTGGCTGGTGGAATGACCTGCCACGCTCTATCCGAGCAGCTGATTCTTTAGCCATTTTCAAAAAAATGCTAAAGATGGATCTTTTTCATCAGCACTTAACCCATAATTACCTTGATTTCTATTCTTCTTCCATCTATTTGTGTATTTATTTAAAAAAAAAAAAAATTCCTTGCTACGAGCACTTTACTGAGGTAACTGTGACTTCACACAGCACTTAAGTACTGTTGTTCTCATGTTAGTTTGATTGATTCTACTACTCTCATTTGTAAGTCCCCTTGGAGAAAAGCGTCTGCTAAATGACTAAATGTAAATGTAATTAGTTCCTGCTTTTATTTCATCAGGCCTCGACTAGTGTAATGCTCTTTTTGCTGGATTACCATTGCACTCTATTTCTTGTTTACATTACATTCAAAATTCTGCTGCAAGAATTTTAACCCCCAAACGATCTGCTCATATTACCCCATCTTATTTAAACTCAATTGGCTCGCTTTATCATCTCGCATTACTTACAAAATCCTTCTGCTTACTTTTAAATCACTCAATGGCTTTGCTCCTCCTTATCTCTCTGATCTACTGTCTCCTTATGTTCCGCCTTGATCACTTCGATCCTTAGGGAGCGAACTTCTTATTGTACCTAGATTTCTAGATGTCTATCTTCAGTGGGCAGTATGCAATTTTCCATCATTGCACTTAAACTATGGAACTCTGTACCACTAGCACAAAGGACAATAACTTCACTCTCTGTATTTAAATCACAACTCAAAACCTACTTGTTTACCCAATACTATCAGTCATAACAGTCTTTATGCACTCTCCTCATCCTATACTACCAGCTGTAATTCTCTGAGTATTTTTGTTCTGTGTATGTTGCATATTTACTATTCTTTGTTTGTCACTTATTGACACAATCCTTTTTCTGTTGTTACATGTTATATATCTCTGTTTTATGTATGTAATTGTACCATGATATGCAACTGCATTCATTTCTATACCCCTGACTGGGCAAATGTATACTGTCCACTTGATTATGATACGACTGTTTTTGTTCATGTGAATAGACTGTCTATTATGTTACTATTTTTGTAAAGCGTCCTTGAGATTGGGAAAGGCGCTATATAAATTAAACATATTATTATTATTATTATTAATGTTAAATATGGGAGATGTAAGCAATGCTATTATTGGTAATAGTAACAAATGTTACCCTCACTCCACAATGGTGAATCATATAAAAGAAAAGAAAGATGGTTCCACAGCGACTTTGAAATGCGCTTATTGATTACTGTATACAGTCAAACAGCGCCCTCTATCTGCTGTTTATTGCTATTACGGTAGTAGAGCGAGACTGTGGATTCATACTGTACATGTATCGTTTCCAAGCGGTTAAAATAACTTAATTTACAAATTACTACATTGCAAATTATCTATGAACGTGTTAAGAAGCTGTTTTCATGTATTTGGAGCATACCCTGTTTTCTATTTATTAGAAATTACGATGCTTAGGCCTATAGTGTGGATTATTTGTGTAAGATTTTTGAATATATGCATCAAACAACACCAAATATTTCATATCGTGCAGCTTTCGTTCTTGTTTTAATAGATAAAGTGAAGGAAGCATGTATTTAAAAAGTAATTCGTTATGATTTCATTTTGACTTTTTCACTTCAACAAGAAGCTCATGAGACAGGGATTGCAATGCTTTATTTAGCTTAGAAATAATGATCATACATCACATCAGACAGTTGAGAATGTGTTAAAATGACACATCAATCAGTAATTTTCCATCAAATGTGTGTTTATACGTTTTTGGACATTATAGCTGTATAAGCTCGTTGCGTTTATTTATTTTTTTTATTTATATATATATATATATATATATATATATATATATATATATATATATATATATATATATATATATATATATTATTTTTTTTTTTTTTTTTATTGTTAAGAAAAAATAAGAATAAAACATTTAGCAAATAAAAAGTAATCACAAATTAATCAAAATCAAAACTTCTGGTAGTTGTTGAGCCGTATGTTTTGCCCATGCCTTTCTTTCTTTCTTTCTTTCTTTCTTTCTTTCTTTTGAGTTCACCCAGAAACTAAATTTTGTCATCATTTACTCACGCTAATGTTGTTCCAAACCCATAAGACAACAGAGAATTAGACATATTATTATCTAATGAAAGCAACAACATTAATTTCTTGATGAATGTGAAAAATCTTAGGTAAGCCCATTGAATTTGATGACCATTTGAATCAAGTCAAAACCTGGAAAGTCCATGGCTATGATTCCAAAACAAGGTTTGGGATTCTTTTTAAATTCCTTTTCAAGATGATCATACAACCAAGGATTGATTTGCTTTGCCAACTTTTTTGGCAAAAAACGAAACCCCAAAACTGTACCTAAGCTTGTGCCACTCGAGTAGCTCAGACTCAGAGCAGAACCTGTTCTACACTTATCGGCAGCTTCTTCCAGATGCTTTTTAATCTTTTCCTCTTTGACTTTAACATTAGTTACTTTATAGTCTCCTTTTTCGTCCGTTTCAAACAAAATAATGCCTAGCTTAAAGGTGTTTTTCTGAACAAAAACAATCTTTCCTCTTACTTTACCAATCGTCGGAACTGACGGCTTAACCCAGATATCTTTAGCATTTCTGATCTTGTTTTCAACTAAACTGGGAACTTTGCTGAACTCAGGATTAACAGGCTTCACTCTGACCAACACGGTCTCAGTTTTATATTTAGATAAAAATTCTCGAATTGTTTCGAGAGCATCGGGGAAAGTTGTTTTTTGGTCAATCGGTCCATGCTTAATTTTCAAGTTTTTCCCAGACACTCTCAAGTCGAAGTATCGTATCCCGGCCATTAACTGGTTCCATAGTGACCATGCCTGACATTTAGCTAGTAGTCCTCCATGAAGGGCCAAGGACTCATGGGTACCAGGAATAGTGAGGGTAGAAATTAACTTTTCATCATCCAGAGTTTTCATCCAGCCAATTTTGTAATTTGCAGGGAGATTGAGTGTTTTCCCATCATTAAACACTTCTGGATCACTACTCTTGTGCAGTCTGTGGAACAAAATCAGAATATGAGTTTAAAAATGTACCTGTCACACTTTCTTCATCACCAGCATAATGTATAGCTTGAATGCACTGTAAGCTGCTTTGGATTAGTGTCTGCCAAATTAATACATGTAATGAGAAGTAACAGACTTAAAGTAAAACAAGAATCCAAACAGAAATCAAATTCAGGTTGACAGGCAGGCTCTTCCAAAACTTTTAATCAGGCTACATTTGAATGGAATTCAGAGGAAAAAGCAGGCAGACATTCTGACATATCAGTGGTGCACAATAAAAAAAAATGATGTGCAATACTATTTTTCCGAAGAACCCGTTCATTTCATGAATAGCTTAGTGTTCGGGTCGGGTTCGGGTTTGTGACTATAAGCTATATAAGGCTTGCGCACCGTCTAATCTGTTGTGACCGACAGAGCGTGTTGTGGGAGCACAGCTAGTATATAATTAGAGTGACATAAGTGTTTTGCGCATGAGCTCCCGCTCTCGCGCGCTCTTTTGTTCACAACACAGCAGACTGCACTCAAACCTTTAACTGAGTGAACCAAGTTGGGTTGAAAGTGGACAAACCCAGCGATTGGGTTGTTTTAACCCAACAGTTGGGTTAAATATTTTCCCAACCTGCTGGGTAGTTTTATTTAACCCAACTATTGTTTGAAAATGACTATATGGCTGACTTAAAATGAATCTAAAATGAAATTAAAATGTTCATTTATTAAACATATTAATAAATGTTCATTTTCAAGATATTTTGGGTTCATTTTAAGCAATACTGTAATTTTTAAACAATAGTTGAGTACTGCTGGGTTAAAACAACCCAATCGCTGGGTTTGTCCATTTTCAACCCAACTTGGGTTGTTTTTAACCCAGCATTTATTAGAGTGTATGCACGCGAAAAACTGCCCGAAAAACTCATTTTGGCGTAGGCTATATATTCTACGAGATTACACACGCGTTTTGATACGCATTTTCGTGTGATCGAGCTCTATTGGTCAGACACAGTCACTCGTGTTTGCTGGATAACAGGTGAGCCACACTGTAGCACAAAATTATACACAAACCTCTTAAATTAAATTATTACGCAATAATGTAAAGAGATTAGGCACAGCACAGCCGCAAACCAAATAAATTGCCGTCTCAGAAATCAGAGCTTTGTCAAGAAAATACTAGCCTATCATACAAACTGTCTACTATTTGATATATTCAAATGTTTTAAACCTTGTACGGGTTGGAATTAAATGATCAAATAGACGCTATTGTCTCTCTCAGAAATTAGCTTTGTCAAGAGCAGGCTATATCATCTAAAACACTACATAATACACATTTTTTATTATTTAATATGTGTATTTAAATGTTTAAAAACATCGTAGGTTAAGATGATTGAGTGAAAACTAGCAGCATATGAAATAAAGCGCGAGCAAGTCAAATAGCCTTGTTGCCGCCTGTGCGTCTCTTCACTATTGATGTGTCTTTCTATCTAAACGTTTTACGATATGATCTTGCCGTTTTACTAGCCTTCACTTTTTTCCGAACTGATTTTTTATATGAGAGATAAAAAATGAACATAACAATGTAAGAATCTGAAAGCATTAGGACACAGATATGTTAGAAACATAGATTTATATTAAATTCCTTATTGAACCCTTGTAATGATCAGTAGCCTATTCACTATATAAAATAACATTTACTTTGTTGTAGTTTTCTTTCTTTCTTTCTTTCTTTCTTTCTTTCTTTCTTTCTTTCTTTCTTTCTTTCTTTCTTTCTTTCTAATTAACTAACCCCAATAACCTAATTTTAGCACATAAAAAATTAATTTATTCAGTCTTTTTTCTTTTTCTTTTTTGTTACTCACAGCAGCATCAGGATACACAGAATTTTCACAGGAACTCCCATCTTCTCAGTGGTCTGAGGACAGCACAGAATAAAACAATACATTAATACAAAACTGTGTTTACAAAGAGGTTTAAGGTGATGAATGTATTTTGGAATTCTAATTGGAGGAAACATGGTCAAATGTTGTTATTTTTATTTATTTGTTTTTACAAAATTGTTGTTTAAGCCATTTCCATCTTTTTATGACTTTAAATTTAGCTGAACAACTGTTACTGTTACAATAACAAGATAAAATACTTTTGATGGACACCCAGAAAAGTGTCAATAACAGCAGAATTTTTAGTTACTAGCAATGTAGTAATGTAAGTTTAAAAGACGGAATGTAAAATTATATATACATGTGAAAAAGTACCATGTGTGAACTGAGTGGAATTTCTCATTCTTTTGAACAAATTGCCAATTTTTTGTTAAATTCATGACATTTATTATGTACAGTTGTCTTGCTGTTTCCTACATTATCAATTGCTTATAACATGTTGATCACAAAATATTATTCTGGTTTTATGTTATATAGCCTTAACAGCATCAATTCATTTTCCTGTGAATCCTGTGGACCAGAAAATACAATTGCAGATGAAGCTTACCTATATCCTTCGTCTGTGTGTCTCTGAGACTGTCAGGTGTCTGCTCTATCAGCGCTGGTTTCGTGGAGATGCTTGTGCTCTTCTCTCACATTAAGCAATTAATAAGCACTTCTTAGTCAGTGTGAGGTCCTGGAACACACTTGACCTGATTCTGAACACATAGTATCTATATCCACTTCCTGTTTGCAATGATGCAGTGGTAATAAACTTTTTTTTTCTTATTTCTTCTTCACATTTGAGCTGGACTTGTGACAATGCACGCAATTCTGCTGAAAGTAACCATCAGAAGATCTGTGGTTCCTCAAAGGAAGGACATGGTCAGAACAATATTCAGGTCGGCTGTGGCTTTTAAATGATGCTCACTTGGTAGTAAGGGGCCCAAAGTGTGGCAACAAAAAATCTCCCACACCAGCAGCAGCCTGAACCTTGATACAAGATGCTTTTTTGTTGTTTAAGGCAAATTCTGGCCCTACCGTCTGAATATTGCAGCAGAAATCATTCTGTTGTCCAATTTTTGTGAGCCTGTGTGAATTGTAGCCTCAGTTTCCTGTTCTTAGCTGACAGGACCTTCTGCTGCTGTAGCTCATCTGCTTGAAGGTTTGACATGTTGTGTGTTCAGAGATGCTCTTCTGCAGACCTCAGTTGTAACAAGTGCTTATTTGAGTTGCTTTTCTATCAGCTGGAACCAGTCTGGCCATTCTTCTCTGACCTCTGGCATCAACAATGCATTTTCACCCACATAACTGCCGCTCACTGGATATTTTCTCTTCTTCTGACCATTCTCTGTAAACCCTAGAGGTGGTTGTGTGTGAAAATCCCAGAAGATAATCAGTTTCTTAAATACTCAGACCAGCCCAACAACAACCATCCAACATTTAAAGTCACATAAATCACATTTCCTCCTCATTCTGATGCCCAGTTTAAACTTCAAATCATCTTGACCATGTCTACATGTCTACATGCATTGAGTTGCGGTCATATGATTGGCAGTTGAACAGGTGTACCTAAAGTGGGTGGTGAGTATATGGACATGTAAAAGACATGCAAGATTATGTAAATGAACCGGTTTATTGTAACAAATTAATTAAATTACATACCAACTTACTAATAAAAACAATTTGTGGAAAAGAATCAGACCTTCTATTACTACTGATGATCATGTGTAGATATACAAAATAAAAATTTTATAGCATGGAAACTTAATGAACAATTAAGAAATTACGTATCACTGACATTTTCACAGTTATTACTCAGTGAAAAAAAATATTCATCATAGTTTGCACTTGTGATGTGCAGGAAGTAGCCACGCACTTAACCACAAACACTCTTCAGAACAATGCTAACCACAAAAAAATCAACATAACAGAAACTCTTTTGCTTTACTAAAAGCAAGTGGTTCCTTCCTTTAAAGGCAGAAATTTTTTATTCTTGAGTTATTACAGAGGTTATTACAAAAATGTCCTCAGTGACTGTGGTTGGTAGAGAATAAAGCAATACAAGTGTTATGATATTTATTTAAACAGAACATGGAATTTGAAGGTTTCAGCTGGAACAGGCATAAAATACAGGACAATATGCAAAGAAAATTGGTAATGGGTAATGTTTTGTTGACTGCAATATATCTGTAAAAAATAATGTGGTGTTTTTCAGGAGTGGCTTGTGAAGTTCTGGATCCTCCACCACCTGCAAAACCACAAACAAACATGAACACACAGACCAGTAGATATAAACTGTCATATATTTAACATATATTTAATTAAAATTTTCTAGCATGGAAACTTAAAGTCCGTGTAAAGTCAATTCTGAGAATTGTTTCTTAACAGGTTATTACAAATGTAACGCTGAAACACTTTACAAAGACTGTGAACTATGTAGTACTGAATTGTGGAGTTTGACCGTTAAACAGTTTTTTACCAATTCTGTTAATTTTTTTGGGTTGAGCTAAAACGGTGGGTCGATGACGCACTGGAGCCACTGAACATGGCCCCGCCCCTAACACTGTAATAGAGTACCTCAGGGATGATGTGTTTTTGTAGGCAAAACCCAGAAGCGAGTTAGCATTTTAGGACTTCCGATTCCATCGCCCTAAAGTCTATAGCTTTTTTGAATGGGTTCTTGCTAAATCACCTGAAATAAGGTCTGTGGTTAACAAAGCCTGTAAATATTGTCACTTTTTGATCTATGACATAAAACACACCAGTTATAACCTGCTTGTGATTTTTTTAAACCTTTATTGTGTCTTAAAACTCGCGGTTGCTAACAAATTGCTAAAAGGGACTACTTTGGCGGAGACTTAAGGTGTCATTATGACAAACAGGACATTTGGACAGCATTTTTCATGAAAAAGTGGATAAGTATTCACACACAGCGAGCATGTTTTTAAATAAAGTTGTTTTTTTAAATAAAGTTTGAAGAAGCTTGGTGGTGGTGACGTTGATCCGTGACCATGGTGTACTGTAGTCCGTTTAGCATACTGTTAGCTTTTTATATCTGATGATTTTATTTAGGCTTCAAAATGTATAAATGTTGTGTTGACTTGTAAAGATTATCTTGATAGACAAAACGTGTAAGTGTCATAACATTTTGATAAACACAGAACTTATTTTTTGGCGATTTTCCAAAAGTCTAGGGGAAAAATGAATAGGCTTTTGGTCAAGGGAACCCATGCGCCGCTAACTTCCAGGTTGGCCTACAAAACCACGTTATCCTTGAGGTACTCTATAACTACTGCGCATTTGCATCAGTGGCTCGTCCACTCAATTGCGAGTTACTGTCATTACCGTTGGTTACTACAGCCTACAGTTTGCTAGCTAGCTATGCCTTCGTCGTGCTAATGCATATTACCTGAATGTGATAATATACAAAACAGCTCGGTCTCCTTATTTAAATTTCCATAAAATGATGATATGAAGGAGAGGTGGTGTAACGAGACAGGACTCAGGCAGGGATCCAACTGCAAAGCTTTTGATTAAAAGTGAGCGTGGTCGCTGACGGTGATCGTGACAGGCGGATTAATTTTGTGAACTGCCATGGAGAGCTGACAGTCGCCACCAACACCAGCCTTTGCAGTGATAATTTTACACCGGATAGTTTTACAAACTTTCATCAGAGAAAACTGGGATTCACTGATAATCCTCTGTTATTGGTGAATGGGCTTCGACCTTCATCCTCCCATCCCGCCGACAACCGATGATATGGGGCAGGACCGACTATCTCCCGTCCCGGCATCCTGTCTCGCGGCGACGACATCTGATGCCACAGTTGGCAGTACGTGCCAACCAATGAGTGTAAATTGCCTGGTGTGCTTATGTTATAATTAGTAGGTAGTCCACAATAACTCTGCTAAATTTCGCAACCCTCTAACATGATTCTTTTTTATAGGCTATGCATCAGTATGTTTGACTCATTAGATTAGACAAGTAAGTTGAGAGAGGGCATCTTTCTCACGAGTGGGTGTGGTTTCAGGGCAGAGAGCGGACACGTCCCCAGCATTTTGAGAGCAAAGAATGTTTTTTTTTTTTTTTTTGAAGATTTTGATAACTTATTTTATTTACTTGGAGTTTTTTTTTAACATTTAAATTTGGCTAGGTGGTTATTGTTAACACATTTTTCTGCGGTGTGACAAACCCAGAATACATACATATTTTAATATTGCTTTATACAGACTTTAATGAACAATTCATAAATTACATATATCACTGACATTTTCACAGTTAATACTCAGTGAGAAAAAATGCATCATAGTTTGCACTTGTGAAGTGCAGGAAGTAGCCACTCACGTATAACCACAAACACTCTTCAGAACAATGCTAACCACAGAAACATCTAACATAATGGAACAATTAATGCTGGAAAGTATTTTGCTTTATTAAAAACACTCAAAATAGCACATACAACTTTCAACATTTACTTTCCTGATCAAGCCCTATACACTGCCCAGTCTCAGTCAATGCAACAAAAATGATTCATGTAGTCTCAACACAACTGGATTTTTTATATTTTACAGATTACATTTCATGTAATGTAATAAAAATGAGGCTAGTGACCATTTAAAAATTAAAGATTTGTGTTGCTTTAGCTCATTTAATTTAACAAAAATAAAGTTTGTTTGGGGCGTGGTGTTTGAATCGTGTGTCGGGTTCCGGGACAGTTCATGTGCTCATGTTGAGTTTTGCTTGAGCACAGGGGTGTTGATCTCGTTTCATTGGCCATATGTTTTTGTCTTGTCATGTTCATCATGAGCACATGGTCTGGGTGTTTGTTTCTGCACCATGTGTTCTTGTCTAGTCTTATGTGAAGTTTTTATTGTCTTTTTGTTTTAATTTTGAGTCCAAAAAAGACCCATTGCTCTCTGTGTTTGAGTCTTTGTCTCACCTATAAACCTCAACCCACTTTGAGGTTATTTCCTGTGTGAACTTATATCAGCTTATAGGGTGTGTGTGTGTGTGCTACACAAACTGTGGGACATTTATGGCCCCCAGGTTTTCCTAATTCAATAATTCTTTCCTTTCTGTAAT
This sequence comes from Chanodichthys erythropterus, assembly GCF_024489055.1. NCBI lineage: Eukaryota > Metazoa > Chordata > Actinopteri > Cypriniformes > Xenocyprididae > Chanodichthys > Chanodichthys erythropterus. Next base: position 35,407,302 of record NC_090222.1, read on the forward strand.
TTTACTAAACCTAACTCTACCTGTCCTTCCAGTCTGGTGACCACACAGTCTTAGCATGTACATCTATCTTTCAACCACTTTGAATCACTAAAAAAGTAGTGACTTAGTGAATCACAAAGCAAGTGGTTCCTTCCCTATTGACATTTTTAGAGTTATTACTGAGGTTATTATAAAATTTTCCCCAGTGACTGTGGTTGGCAGAGAATAAAGCAATACAAGTGTTATGCTATAGTTTATTTAAACAGAAAATGGAATTTAAAGGTTTCGACTGGAACTGTCATAAATACTGAACAATCAAGTGGAAAATATGCAAAGAAAATAATTTTTTTCTGTATTTCTAAGTTTCATCAAACTTAGGTTTCAGCTGGAATGTGATACATAATTGACAACCAAAATTATTTAATTAACTTAATTTAAACCTTAATTACTAGGTACAGAACTGTTTCTTGTTCTGATACCACTAAAGAAAGAAAGAACATTTGGGACTACTGGATTGGAAGCACCACTGGATATGGGACCACTGGACTTGGAGGAGCTGGGACCAACGGACTTGGGACCACCAGACGTAGAGGCACTGGGACCACCCGACTAAGGGGCACTGGGCCACTGGACTTGGAGGTGTTGGCACTAATGGACTTGGGACCTCCATACTTGCAGGCGCTGGGACTACTGGACTTGGGACCACTGGACATAGGGGCACTGGGAACATCTGAACTTGGAGGCACTGGAACTACTGGATTTAGGACCACCCGACTTAGGGGCACAGGGACCAACGGACTTGGGACCACCCGACTTACGGGCACTGAGACCACCAAACTTGGAGGTGCTGGGACCACTGGACTTGGAGGCGCTGGAACTACTGGACTTGGGACCACCTGACTTAGGGGCACAGGGACCTCCAGACTTGGAGGTGCTGGGACCACTGGATTTGAGACCACCAGACTTGGGACCAGTGGATTTGGAGGCGTTGGAACTAACTGACTTGAGACCACCAGACTTGGGACCAGTGGATTTGGAGGCGTTGGAACTAACTGACTTGAGACCACCAGACTTGGAGATACTGGGACTACTGGGCTTGGGACTACCTGATTTAGGGGCACTGGGACCACCAGGCTTAGGAGCAACAGACTTGAAGGTCCTGGAACTACTGGACTTGGACCACTGAACTTGGAGGTGCTGGGACCAACGGACTTGAGACCACCAAACTTGGGGCCACTGAACTTTGGTAGGTGCTGTGACTAGTAGACTTGGATCCACCTGACTTAGGGGCATTAGGACCACCAGATTTAGAGGTGCTAGGACCACTGGACTTGGGGAAAAAACAGGGCAAAAAGCAACTTATAGTCCAAAAAAAAAAAAAAAAAAAACACAAAACCAGGAATACAGGGCCATTCTGTTATGATAAAAAAGAGGCAAGAACTACTGCCAGATTTTTGCAGTGATTTATGGCTGCAAGTATCTATAACATCAATAGTCTTTTAGATTTATTAATCGCCAAATATGCACTCTTTTTTATGGGTTATTTTTGTTGGCAGTGCCATTAGATACAGTATTTATTAAGCATTTGTCTATGGGCTCTGTTAGCTCACATTTTCTACAGCAGCTGACTTGTATGTGATACAAGCCCCCTGTTGGTGAAATCATGCAAAACTCTTGTCATACATGTTGAAGACAGATGAAGTTCCATGTCCCTGAAAATGCAAAATTGAGACTCGTCAACTAAAACTAACACTAAAAACATTTTTGTTAACTTCCAGGAGCGGATTGTAAAACCACAAACATGAACACAAAAAGCAGCTCTCAGAATCTGTCATGATCACAGTGGATTTGACTGATTGTTTGATGTGATTGTGATGATGTTATAGTACCTTTACATCCTCAGCCAAAGATTTCAGAGCAGTCAAAACACAGAAACTGATCATCACACAGAGCTGAAGGACTGACAACACTAGTCCTCTGATGATAATTTACAGGTGGGTGAAGAGCAGAGTGGAAACTTATTTTAAAAAATTACATTATTTTCATTTTTTGAGTTAACTATCAAAATATTTGTTGTAACAACATTTGTTTGGTGAACTACACTATACAAATTTCCATCTTTTTCTCTGTTGTGGAAAATGATTCACTGTAATCATACAGTGAATAATTGTAGTTGCAGTATCAAGTTGCTGTCCTACTTTCCTATGCCAGATTTATTGAATACAGCACAACAGCTGTGATATCCATTGCAGCACTGAATAAGTTCAGAATCATTATGATGACCAGCTGTAAAACACAAACAATATTTAAAAAAAACAACACAGAAATATCATAAAGACAGATATAATGTAAGATAGACGCTTACCAGACAAGTACTGAGAAACTCAGTGTGAAGAATGCACACTATGACTAAAATTACCAAAATACAATTTCTAGGAACTAACAGGCAAAAGCAAACAAAGAAATATATCTGTGCTTTATTATGAATTTATGAATAAATCAAATGAAATGTCACATATAATTTACTTTTTGAAAAGACATTGTATAACATGAACTGATTTAGAAACATAAACATGATCAAAATGAGACCCAAATCTTACCACACTCCTGAGCCAAAAGGGTCTCTAGGATATTGTATCCAGGCTATAGTAGTACTGATCCTGATCTTTTTAAGGTGGAGTCCCTGTCAGTGAATATCATGTGTCCCTTTTGTTACTCTTGAAATTTAAAGAACACAAGTCTATAGTTTGGATGTAACTGAAGACATAATAAACACTGTTATGAACAAATATTAAGCCACTGTGCAGCATAAAAAAGATCTTACATTGACTTTAAAGTAGTGGTGTTCCATATTGCAGTGCAATTTTCATGAAAATGGCATGATCAATGACAAACAAAGTCTTAATTTCTGTTCAATCACTTTGCATGTCGGAGCTTCATAAGCAAGTTGACATTCAGGTTGGTTGAATTGTGATAAATGTAAACTACATTAAAAGTTTTCTAATATTTAGGTCTTCTACTTTTTTGGCAAATTTGTGGATGTTTGATTGGGTTTTTTTGTGGTTTAGTGTAAGCCTCTTGCTTATCAGGTGGAGCCCATCACAGGGACTTCTTCTGTATGTAGTACTTCCTATGAGGCGAGTCCATAGGATGTACTCCCCACATACTAACTTTCCCTTTTGAGAAAGATGTGGTCTCCACAGTATTCTCTTCTCGACAGAGAAGGACTCTGGTTCACTTACCCTGGGCATTGGGTGTGAGTGTGCTTGCTACTAAGGTTATCACAAGTTTATACTTATAAGTGACTAGATGGTACTTGGTTGCTTTGATTAGAATGAAGGTTGTACGTGGCCTGAAAGGTTTGCGAACCACTGATTTAGATGAAATCATCTGCTAAATAAAATATTTTGGTTTTATAAAAAACATTTCATTGTTATACAAAGGAAGACTTAGTAGGGAAGCTGTAAAAATGAAAACAAACATGAAAAGGGTAGATGCAAAAGTGCTACAGTCATTTATTTTTAAAAAAGCAGCCCCAAAGATCCCAACAAAACTGAAAAAGATAATAAAAGTTAACACCCACTAATCTATATAGAGAGAGATCAATGGTAACACCACTTTTGTCAAAGGAAACAATAAGTGTAATTAAACGTAATTTAACAATGTTGCGGATGAAGATCTGCTTTAAGGGTGTTTTCACACCTATGGATCGCTTGTTTTGTTCCGAAACAGGGACTAAATTTGTTACAATGTTGCTTTTTTTTCTTGGTTCGGTTCGCTTTCACATGGCAAAATTTCAAAGCGTACCAAAATGCGTTAAGGTAAGTCACATGGGAGTAAAACTGTCCTCTTATTGGTCAGAATTTTCTCTGCGTCATCCATCAAAATAATGATTGACAAGTTCGCTCCATGAGTTTATTGTGGCTTTATTTGTAACTGTCGAGACACACACAAACACTTTATAAATGTAGCTCTCTCCCGCAGTTAATTCATATTTGCTGCGGCAATTCAAACCCGCGCTCTTTCTCTCTCTCTCCATCTCTGGATTTCCCAGCGCTGTCTAGTAGGCGACCTGTTGTCCGTCTGTCGAGAGAGACCATTTGAATTTTATAATGAAGCAGAGCGGGAATTGAGACTTCGTCGGGACAGCATTCTCGCACGGAGAAGTGTAATTACACACCAGAGGCGATCGTTGGCTTTCAGATATTGTAAATAATGTGCTCACTCACAGAATCAGACATTACTGATTTTTATATCATATTTTCCGTTATGAAAATGATATAGTTTGGTTCGTTGGTCCGTTAACTGGGTCGATTGCTTTCACATCTCAAGCGAACCGCTCCAGAGTTCGTTTGAAAGCGTACTGAGACCACCTCTTCAAGCAGGTCTCGGTAAGGGGCAAACGAACTCTGGTACGATTCAACCGAACTAAATGAGGCAGGTGTGAAAGCACCCTAAATCATTTCACTACAATATTGAGAGAAAATGCCATTCCATTACAAGCAAAAAGAATGACTTTGGGTGCGTTCACACTTGTAGTTTGGTTCGTTTGGTTCATTTGGTCCGGACCAATGAAGAAAAAAACACATTTAGTCCTGGTCCGGTTAGCATTCACATTGGCAATTTTATCACCGAACCAAAAGATACCGAACCTTAAGTCATAGGGATACATATACACAACGTGATTGGTCGGATTTTATGACGTATTGCCTATTTTGAGAGGGAACTTACCGAACATCCCAAACAGTGCTGTTTGCTGAGGTAAATGTGCTCGTAGCGGTGCGTAGCCTGCATGTGATGGTATTTTGGCCAGCTGGGAACTCGTGAAGAGCTTATAAAATGTGTAAAGTAGTCAAAACACCGGCGGGAATCCATCCGTCACACACACAAATGATCTGCTGCATGGAGACGCGCGTCTATGCCTATGATGGGCAAACTCGCGACTATGACAAGAAAAACCAACATGCGTGAGGATTCTGTCCTTTTTAGGGTCTCGTCTTCCTGTTTTTGGTCCGTGTTGCGTTCATATATCATTTGAACCGCACCAGAGTTAGTTTGAAAGCGGACCGAGACCCATCTTTTCAGCGGTCTCGGTCCGCTTGTTTGGTGCGCACCAGGGTTCGGATGGCAGCGTTCATATATGTTCAAATGAACCGCACTAACCAAGCAATTGCACCAGGGTTCGTTTTAATCGAACCAAACATGACAAGTGTGAATGCACCCTTTGATTATTTTGTCCTTTAATATTGTCACACAGGATTGGCAGTGAAGTTCTGGATCCTCCACCACCTGCAAAACCACAGATATGCAAAGAAAAGAAAGTTAATCATTACCTTATTGAGGTTTTTGTAGTACAGACAGACCTCATTTCTTTTACTTTCTTCAGGGGAAGGTGTTCCATTACGGTCATCATAACATGAACAATAATAATTGGAGGTTTCATGGTATTCAGTATGATCATTTGCAAGGTCCAGTGAATACAGCACAACAGCTGTGATAGCCAGTGCAGCATTGGCTACATTCAGAGTCATCCCGATTATCAGCTCTAAAATACAAACTAAATATATATGCAAAACTGGAATTGTCAAAAACACAAATGCTTTTGATAGGTACCAGACAAGAACTGGTACACCTGGTTCCAAGAATACACATGATTCCAGCTACAAGGAACTATTATAGGTAAAAGCAAACAAACAAAAACATCTGTGCATCCAAATGTTTTTTTGTTTTTGTTTTTTGCTTTTGCTTTAGATAAATCAAATGAATGATACTTTTTGATAGGCATTGCACAACATTAATTTATTTAAAAAAAAATAATAAAAAAAGATCAAAATGACACCCAAGTCTTACCATATAACCGAGCCAAGAGGGTCCATGGCATATTCTGGACATGCCACAGTACAATCCAAAGCATGTAAGCACAATCCCCACCACAATATTGATGACACCAACTATCAACTGCACAATCTATTGAACAAGAGAACAATAGTTAAGAATATTCTAAGTTGGCACAATGACATTTTAAGTCAACCGATCATTTTTGTTTTAGTGTGGACAGGTGAATTACTTTAACATTTTATATAACGCACTTTGCAATGTTATAAATAAATATTTTCACAACGTTTTCCAAAATGTTTTGTGTTGTTTGAAAGAATTTGGTTGCATAGGCTAAATACATTTTCAAACTAAATTGTAACTTTTCTTGAAGTTGAAGCTTGGTACTAATACCTTTTACTAATCCAAAATCTGCACATCATGTTTTCATACAGAGCCCCTAAGGAAACATAGTTATTGGAAAAATATGAGAACTTTTCATTCTCTCACGAAATTATTTAGTTGAAAATCTTTTCCTCCCACCTCATATTATTTCCATTACAAAAGTTTTGTGAGCCAAATTGCAATATTGTGAAATGTGAAATGAAATATCAAAAAGGTATAGCAATTAATATAAGTGTGTGACTCACTCCAAGTGCTATGTGGACGTCCTTCAGATTCCCTTTCATATGCTGAAGTGCAAAACACCCTGGACTGTTACACAGAAAACTCAGAATCTGACACATTACGGGCCATTTGCTCTTTGGGTTTGAGGTGATTGTGATGACTGTCGAACCCTCACCCTGAGACACTGTCAGAGACATGACACTGCGCTGAACAGACAAGAGATGGAGTTCAGCCTTCCAGTAAGTGACAATGGCCAAACCTTCTGTTTGTTTACTGCATGAAACAATAAGATCAGCAAATGATTACCATTGCAGGGAATTCAGTTTTTTAAATATATATTCATTATATTTATATAGAAATGTAACACTTTACATAACAGTTAAATATTCTACACACTAGTATGAATTTGTTTGATCATCAAAATAGCATTGCTGACATAAGTTTTGTTGCCTACATAAAAGTCTTTGTAGGAGAAAACAGTTGTGCAAAAATCCACCTGGCTTTGTTTTCTACAAGGACGTTGAGGTGATGCACCACAATTTGTTGATTATCTTTAACTTTCTTGTCTTTTTTATCTTTGTTTTGTTTTTAAAGTTCATTATATTGTTAATTATATTAAGAAACATTGTGTTAACTCAAGCTCACCTTGTATGTTTATGTCCTCTCAGTCCAGATGAGTGAAGGCAGGACTGGGATTTTTTTTTTTTTTTTTTTTTTTTTGAGGGGGGAGTTTCTTTTCCGGCAGTGACATCCTCAAATATAAACAAGTATAACAGGAATGTTTTTCATGACTTGAATTACTTTTTAGATATCAGAGATGTAAGCAACATTGCTAATAATAACAAATGAAACTTACCTTCACATCACAATGTTGAAAATCACATGAATAAAATTTGTATTTTAAAAGGTTTCAGGGTGAATTTGAAATGTACTGTAAATGATTGATTACTGTATACATGTAAATTGCGCCATCTATCTGTTGTTTTTTGGTATTACGGTAACAGATTGAGACTGGGCTCACCTAGGCCTACATGTAGTGGTCAAAATAGCTTAAACATACACTACTACACTGCAAATTATTTTGATATGAACATGTTAAGAAGCTACTGTCATGTATTTTAGAGTCGAATGCATCCTGTATAAGAAATTATTGCTGTATTCACATAACGCATTCTTAAAGTGTGTATTATTTTGTGCTTCATGTAGAACAAATTAAAGTCTGCACCAAAACAACACCAAGTATTCCCTGTGCAGATCAGAATTTGTTCATGTTTGAACCCTCTAATTGTGTTCAAAAACTGGGTTCAACCAATTGTGTTGTGCCACATTGGATTTTATGCAAAAATAGACACTATAAAAAAAACCTAAAGATTCATTTAAAAACAGAATACCTCTATTGAAGCTTGCCATACACACACACACACACACACACACGTTTGTTTTGCTATACTTGTGAGGACCACCATGGACATAATGGTTTTTATACAGTACAAACTGTATATTTTATACCCTAAACCTCCTCATCACAGAAAACTTTTTGCATTTTCAAAAAACAACAAAAAAAACATTTTATTATGTTTACTAATCAATTTTCCTTGTGAGGACCAGCAAAAATCCTCACAAATTAGGTAATCTCAAGTTTTACTATCCTTATGGGGACATTTTGTCCTCACAAGTAGCCTATAACAAAACATGTCCAAATACAGCCCTACCAAAACACATCTATGCATCGAAACTTTGCATGCACGTACATTCATGACCCTAAATGATAAATATTCACAAAAATTCAAGATAGTTTAACCAGTATTTCGAGCAGTTTGAAAGTACAGTGTGGGTCAAATTGACCCTAACCAAAGTCCCTTTAAGACAAGACATTTCACACGGTGGCCATCTTTGAAACACTTCTCGGGCAGCTCTCGGACAGCTCATATCTTTTTGATTGGGGAAACATCAAGTTCTCCAAAGCTGTTTGCCAAGCTTTCGATTAAATTTCATATTTGAAATCACATGTCTCATAAATGTTGTTTCTAAATGCTCGAATCATGATAAAAAACGGTATTTTTCAGGATGAATCAAGCTAATGCGCATGCGCAGTCCTAAATGCGCGTCTTTTGTGCCTCATTTCAGAGGGTATGCACGTGACATCGCCGTCGACCGTTATGATTGCGGTTACGCCCACTGAGTGGCAGCATTGGTTTTCAGGGTGAATGCCACGAAAAACACACAAAACACATCCAAAACGGGTTAAAGCTTTGTGATTGACTACAAAAAGATTTGACACAAAATCTATGTTATATTTGAGGCCGAAAGCTACAGAAAAAAAATAAGCAAATGGATCGCTGCCATTCACAGAAACAACTGACTCCAGGCAGAGAAACATGGATTAGCATTTTGTGTTGAAACGATGGATTTTGGGGTACAATCATACCCTATTTGTATTGTTAAATATTGTGTTGACAACTCATCAATTAAATATTTACCATCTTATATTCTGCATAATTGGGTTTTTAAATAAACACTGACAAAAACTATACACGTTTTAGGGCTGGACGATATGATAATATATATAACATTAATAAGTGATTACTCGGATTTAAACCTACCTATATTGTATTTATATAAAGTGTTCACAGGAAGATTTGCATTATATGCTTCCCCGGCATCGAAATCAGGCACATATACATGTATGTCAGGAAACACAATTCCTGGCTGCATGTCAATATCCATGGATTAGGTTTTTTTGACATGTCACAAGGAACACTTTCGAGACAAATCTTTAGTGTAATCGTTTGTTTTACTCGCGTTTTCGCAGTTTCCCCTATTAAATCCAGTCATGCAGCAGGTTCTTTTGCCACTCAGTCCAGCTCAGGGAGCACGTTCTGGCGGGAAAGTGACGTATATGCATTGAGCTTCTAACGGCCGCTGCAGTGACACAATGAATTTATGAATCAGCGATTGGCTCTTATTTAGAAGCCGGGACTTATTCCGCTGCACTTTCTCCCTTTAAAAACAATCGGTCTTTGTCAGGTGACGTCACACTCGTGAAAACCGAAGTGCATTATGGGTGTCGCCGCCATTTCTGAGGTATCCAAACAATCTCTGTATCAGTGCAGAGTTGTTTCTTCTTTGGCTACTTTTCATTGTAAAAATGGCACACTTTTGTTGTGTGAAAAGCTGCAATAATATGTCCCACGATAGAAAATGTCAAAAACTTTACTACGAGATTAGATTTAGTCGGTTTCCTACTTGAAAAAAGGCTGTACGGAGAGTATGTAGAGGCAATAACAGGCGCTGGATCGCATGGGTTGCCGCGGTGAGACATCACTTTCGTCAAGATATCTCCATTCATGTATGTTTGCTTTCTACATTTCACAAAGGTAAGTTAGAGGTTTCTGTTTTCTAAAGTAGAAAACGTTATAGCAACGCATTGTTTTGGATTGTATGTGCTATGAAACAAGTCAATTTAAACTGAATCCCTTTACTTGAATATGTCTACATTTTTTTTCTTAATTTTGCTACAGCATTTTTATACTTAAGGTACGACATTTTTGCTCTGTATCCATATACTGATTCTTATTTTCTGACTACTTTTTACAGCTGTGGTCTGTGGACCTTTTCATTTCATTGCAGATCAGCCTGCTTAAAGATTATGGAGACTGACCCCAACTGGACACCATCCCTCCCTACATTAAGGCCACATCAGCATTAAACACAGGCTGTGTCTCAATCAGCTCCCTAGTTCATTAGTTAGGGCACTGATCAGGACGGTCTCAGTCACAAAATTTGTATACACAATATACTGATTCAAGAGCTCAGAGCTGATTGAGATGCACACACAGACGTAAGGAAAACAATCCAGTCAGCTACTTGGGTAAAGTTGGTTTTATATTTGCACATTCAGACTTCTGATAAATTGAGACTTTCCAATAAATATGCAATAAATTAATGTTTGCGAATTTTAAGCAGCGACATGATATTGACAACCAACGATTGTCAACTTATAACATTTTTCACAGTCGATCAAAATAGGCAAGTATTGTTTAATGACATATTTACTTGTGAATGTCCACTGAATGTCCAGTGTAGTGTGATTAACAAGGCTATTGAATACGGATGTGCGAATATAAAACCAACTTTACCCAAGTCAGTCAGCTAACACTATGGTCCATCAGGCTGGAGAGAGTGATCATCTTCACACTGAGAAGATGCAGGAGGCTGGAGGAGATGGTGATCTGCATGTGCAGAAGTAAACCGACTTGATATGTACAGGATGTCTGATGTTTGTTTTGGAGATGATGTTAATGTACTATACGGGTCTGCCAAACCTGGGAACCTTTATGGCGTTATTACAATTTTTTTTTTTTTTTTTTTGTGCCTCTGCGCATGTTTGAATCTTTTGTAGAATTGTAGTGTAAAAATGTGCTGATGCTTTATCCAGTCTTGCATGAACAATAAAGCATGTATAATAAAATTTTTCAGGGTGATTTGTAGATTTATGTTATATGCACTTATAGTATTAATAGGATAATTAATAATATACACAATCTATAAATCAGATATTTAACTTGCATGACATATCTTTGTTTTTATTATTATTAAGGCTTTTGGACAAAAAAAAGACTCATAATGTCATTGACCCAGACAACACAGGTAGATGGAGGACAATAATTTACAAATTATTTTGGCTCTAAAAGGTATACTATATCAGAATGTACTATAATAAAATACACTATTAAATTCTACATACATCTCTGATGATGCCTTGTTTATTGGAACAATGTTTATAGTGTTATACATTGGTTTATGTACTTAATGCAATAAAGAAAAAAAAATGCATGAAAAAAAGGGTAGTATTAGTTCAAAATTCTTCCTGATAACACTAAACCATCCTTAATCATGTATTTGTTATATACGGTAGTTAACACGACATCATCATCATTATCGTTACTATACTGTTATCGCAGTCCTTCCTTCAGAACATAAATAAATCCTGCACCCATTAGTGAAATATCTGTGAGCTTCGAGGGATTTATAGTTTTTAAATTGTTCACTATGCGTTTATGCCATAAACAAGACAGTTAACAATATTTAAGTATGATGATTTAGGTAGCAATGCGGGGTCAGTAGCACTCCAACTTACTGCAGTCAGTTCGTACAGATCTATGTTATGAATGGATGGAAATTTCTCCAAATAACGGTCCCTGGCATCTTTGGTGAGTTTATCGCGATATGAAATTTTAACTTTGTTCTTGTGCTTTTTCATATTTGCGAGTTATATGCTTGTTATCTCAACTCGTGTAATCTCTTTCATTCTCACAGTCAGCAGGGATACCACAAATATGGCGCCGCGGTGACGTCACACACAACAAAATCACGTGTCTGACAAAGACCGATAGGAGTGACGCGTCTTGTGTTAATCTATAGCCTTTAATATTACCAAGTCTTAAATTAACTTTGATATTACACACAAGATGAAGTGATGGAAGGTAATACCAAGAGCCTCAAAAAGACTTTGCCACCTTCAACAAGAAGCAAATTGATCCACTTACTATTGTGTGGTTGCCTGGCTTTCGCACATTCATTAAATGGTTTGTTTTTGTGGTCTTCTACATGTACATGCTGCACAAAGGTGCCAATAACCGCGAACTTTGAGTCATATTATAGTTAGTGCAGTAAGTGAAGTCGATGACACGCCACACCACCAGAGGCCGCTGTGGAACAGACGGCGTTTGCAGCACTTTTCCCCGCTGCTTGTTGGTGCGATGATGTAATGAAGTAAAAGAAGAGTAAAGATGGCGGAGAATAGCGGCACGGATCCGGCCGTGGAGACGAACACTGAAGAAAATGCCGCCGCTAGCGCGACTATCATTAAGGTCACCGTCAAAACACCGAAGGATAAAGAAGAAATAGCCATCGCCGAAGACTCATCTGTCGCACAGGTGATTTTTTCGCGATTTCGTGTTGTTTGTGTCACCCGGGCGTTTGTTACACCAGCGGCTAACAGCTTTAGCCGGCGAGCTAACGATTGACGACGAATAGCCAGAGCCGAAAATCTACGCAGTGGATATTTAAAATGACTTTCACTTTTGATATCACTTTAATGAGGCTATTCTGAGCAATTTATTCATTGTATTTTGTTTTATATAACGTATGTGAAGTTGGGTTTTCTAACTCGCGGTTGCCTTTAAAGAAACGGCCTGCTCATGTAGAAGGTTCTAGTCTGTCATCATTGGTCGCGCTCTTTCTGTTTTGCTAGTATTTTTGCCTTGAAAATGTTATGGATAAACGAAATAACACGTTAAGTGACTTTTCATTTAAATGTTGTGCTATGAGACTCAGTTTATTTGACTAATAGCTGTTTTATGCTGATGTTTACGAGCTTAGGCTTAATAAAAGGGAACGTAATGTTCCTCCAAAGTGGTGTTGGGTTGCTCTGATTTAATTTGTAACATCATATCCCGCATGTTTTGACCTCTTAACAGTTTAAAGAAGAAATCTCCAAAAGATTTAAGGCGAAGCAAGACCAGTTGGTTCTGATTTTTGCCGGTAAGATCCTGAAGGATGGAGACACGCTCGGTCAGCATGGCATCAAAGACGGACTCACGGTTCACCTGGTCATCAAAACCGCACAAAAGTAAGAGGACCAGCTTTTAGGGTCGAAACGGAATTGGCGTTTCCATATGCAAAGCCATATTTGTGTTAAAATATGATGCCTGTGCAGTTTGAATGGCTCACTTTTAGGGTGTTTTGTGTTTGTAGGACTTCAGGTAATGGTAGCTCGCAGACCTCTGCCTCTTCTGGCCCTGGACCATCACAGGGCAACAGTGACGGAACCGCTAACCCCAGTCCGGCTGGCAACCTGGGCACACCCCAGGGCATTGGGACATCCCCAACCCCCTCACAGCCAGCCAATATACTAGGTGAATTATGTTTTTAAGTTTGTTATTGTCTGTTTTTAAATATAATTCCACAATGTTGTTGTAATGTTTTGTGTTGTGACTGATGTTATTATTGTTAACCTATTAAAATTGTTTTTAATTGAAATAATGCTGAAATGAAATGAAAATTGAAGTGAAACCTTTCCTTGGCAGCTGAATGAAAAATGTTAAGTTGAAGTACTAAAATTACTAAAACTGGAATATAAATTAAAGCTAATTATAGATATTAAAAAAACAAAAATAAAATAGTATAAATATAATAATAAAATTAAACTATTAGAAAAAAAGAAAAAGTACAACACAATTACAAAAACGTTTAATTTGTAATGAAATAACTGAAAATATAAAAATAAATATTTATCAATATTGTAATGGTAAATAAATACAAAAAACCACTGGTTGCAACATACAAGAGAGAATAACTGTAATATGTTTATAATATTTGAGAGAATATTTTAGTATGTTCATACTTAAATTCTAGGTCATGTAATCATTGCAACACAAACTGGTGTGGTTCCAGAATTTTGTTGCAATGTTCACAAGAAGAATATTTGTTCAATTTATTGACAGATTGCTCCCCATTCCAACCCTAAATTTAGTTCCTTTCATACAAATAATAGTTGGAAAGACGAATATTGTGAATCCTAATACAGTTCATTGTAAGATAATACTATGCTTTTATCTTGCTTTTTGTCCTTATGTGTTTTCAGCTGGGTTTGGTGATCTGTCGGGCCTGGCCAACCTCGGTATGGGATCTGCCAACTTCATGGAGCTTCAGCAACAGATGCAGCGACAGCTCATGTCTAACCCCGAGATGCTGTCTCAGATCATGGAGAACCCGCTTGTGCAGAGCATGATGTCCAACCCTGACCTGATGCGGCAGATGATAGTGGCCAATCCACAGATGCAGCAACTAATGGAGCGCAACCCAGAGATTTCACACATGCTTAACAACCCAGAGCTCATGAGACAGGTATGTTATTAGTCATGTACTACAGCATTGAAACTGACACGTTAATTTGGCTTGATTTGATTTTACAACACACTTTTTTTTTTTTTTTTTTTTTTTTTTTTTTTTTAGACAATGGAGTTGGCACGGAACCCAGCCATGATGCAAGAGATGATGCGTAACCAAGACCGGGCGCTTAGCAACTTAGAGAGTATTCCCGGGGGTTACAATGCTCTTCGGAGGATGTACACTGACATTCAAGAGCCCATGTTTAGCGCTGCACGTGAACAGGTCAGATTTATTTATTTATTTAAAACTTTAAAAAAAAAATTAAAATCTGGTTGTCGCCTACAATATTGATCAATTGCAATGCTGAAGTGAACATATTGTGTTAAGTCGTAACTCTAATTTGAAATGACAACAGTAAATGTTATATTGCGTCATCTTCTTTTGAATAGTTTGGAAATAACCCTTTCTCTGCATTGGGTGGAAATGCTGAAAACTCTGGAACACAGCCCTCCAGGACAGAAAACCGAGAGCCCCTGCCAAATCCCTGGGGTCCCCCTGACACCACCGCTGCCACCACCACCTCTGGGACAGCTACCACCACCAGCTCCACCACAAGCTCGACCACACCCAGTGTGTCCAACCCTTTGGGCATTGCCTCCTCTAACCTTGGAAACGGTAATAGCATTTTATGTAAACATTTATCTTTAATTGTAAAGCAAGGTGCATGGATTGGTTTGAGGTTATGTTGTGGAGAATTTGCAAGCATATCATTTAAGTGCACAGATTATTTTGTCAATAATTAATCAAATATTTATTCTGGTCAAATACTGCATAAAAGGGTGAAATTTACATCGCCATGTAGTATTACAAAGGATCTCAAATGAATTGATTTCATGTTAAACTTTTTGTGTGTGTGTGTGTGGTTCACTGTTAGGCATGTTCAACAGTCCTGGCATGCAAAGCCTAATGCAACAGATCTCTGAGAACCCTCAGCTTATGCAGAACATGCTTTCTGCTCCTTATATGCGCACCATGATGCAGTCCCTGGCCCAAAATCCTGATGTTGCCTCACAGGTAGCAAGACCATCATTTGGTAGTTCCCATAAGTTTTGATTTGCTATGATGATCTCATATTAATACAAATACATTTTTCAGGTATTGATGAACAACCCCCTCTTTGCCGGAAATCCACAGCTGCAGGAGCAAATGAGACAGCAGCTACCTGTATTTCTACAGCAGGTGTGTCCCATTGGAATTGTTGTAGATTTGGGTTTCATGTACTATTGTGCTAACTGACTTGTTTTTGGACTTGCAGATGCAGAACCCCGAAGCCCTTTCTGTCATGACAAATCCTCGAGCCATGCGAGCCCTTATGCAGATCCAGGAAGGACTGCAAACCCTTCAAACTGAAGCCCCTGGTCTCATGCCCAGGTGCAGTGTTTTTTTTTTTTGTTTTTTTTTGCAGTGTAATATATTATTTTTTATTTATATATATATATATATATATATATATATATACATACACACACACACAATTTTTTTATTATATATACTATTTTATATTCCCAGTTAAATATTTTTGAGAGTATACTGAGAGTTATATTGCTTACAGTACTTAATTCTCTACAGAGTGAGAACCTCTAGAGAACACATCCTCTTTCTACTAGTTATTTCCCTCTTGGCTTTGTTGCCAAGTAAATCCAGCTTCCTCTAGATTACAGCACACATGTTTGCCTATTAAAGGGATAGTTCACCCAACAATGAAAATTATCCCATGATTTACTCACCCTCAAGCCACCCTAGGTATATATGACGACCTCTTTCAGACGAACACAATCCGTTATATTTAAAGATAATATCCTGGCTCCTCCAAGCTTTTTAATGGTTGTAAACAGGGGGCCACATTTTGAAGCAAAAAAAAAATAAATCATCCATCCGTAATAAAAGTAATCTATACGGCTCCAGGGGGTTAATAAAGGTCTTCTGAAGTGAATTGATGTGTTTTTGTAAAAAAAAAACAAAAAAAACAATCTAAAACCATAAATTCAAATAACTAGATTCCGGCAGACGACCGTGTGCATACTGCGCAACTCGACTTGCGCGAAATGAGTAACCCCTGACGCGATGTATGACGCAGGATGTAGGACTAGCTTAAGCTTAGACTAAGGCTGGGCAACAAACTGAAGCTGCTCTTCTATCAAAATTCTCAGACATTTCTCTTTAAAAATGATCATTTTAGACTTCTAATTCATGATCGGTCTTATGTTTTGCTCTCTCCTCCGAGCTTCCACATTCGTCATTGCGTTGGATCAGAGGTTTCTCTTCTGCCACAAATCACGCGTACAGCCGTTTGCTGAAAGCTAGTTATTATAGTTAAAGTTTTTTTAAATATGGATATTCTTCTTGCAAATACCCATCGCTTCACTTCAGATGGCCTTTATTAATCCCCTGGAGCTGTATGGATTACTTTTATTATGGATGGATGAGTTTATTTTGGCTTCAAAATGTGGCCCCTCGTTCACAACCATTATAAAGCTTGGAGGAATATATCTCCGATTGTGTTCATCTGACAGAAGATAGTCCATAAACACCTAGGATGGCTTGAGGGTGAGTAACTCATGGGATACTTTTCATTTTTGGGTGTACTAACCCTTTAAACATGTTTGTGTTATTCCATTTATGGGAACAATTGGTTGTTAGATTCAACAATCAAATAAGCAGTGTGTCAATATCTGCTCTTTCCCAATTAAATTCCTTGCTTCTTTCTAGTCTGGTGCCTGGTGGGATGCCTGCAGGGATGCCTGCTGGGATTCCTACTGGGATTCCTGGTGCCCCATTGCCCACAGGTGTGAATGTGACTCCTGAGAATCCTCCGCCCTCAGGCCAGGGCCCCGCCCCCACCCCTGCTGCTGGAACTAATCCCGCCCAGCAGCAGCTCATGCAACAGATGTTACAGATGTTTGCTGGAGGGAGTGCATCGGTACTCGTGTTTCTTTGTTGCTGCTGTTATTTACAGTTCTTAACAGTGTAGTGTGTAAATTTGACTGTACTTACTTTATTTTATTTTGCTTTGCAGACTCAGACTCCAGAAGTGCGTTTCCAGCAACAGCTGGAGCAGCTGAGTGCCATGGGCTTCATCAACAGGGAAGCCAACCTGCAGGCCCTCATCGCCACCGGGGGCGACATCAATGCCGCCATCGAAAGACTGCTCGGCTCCCAGCCTTCTTAATTCCATCAGCTGAGAGCGTGCGAAGGGAGACAAGAAGCAAACATAGTCCTTCATCACATAAAATCTGACAAGTCCTACATAGACAGAATTCCAATTACTCCAATCTTGTTTTTTTTTTTTGTTTTTTTCCTTTTTTGTTGTTGCTTCGATCAGTTGATCTCTGAATCAAAAGCAATGAGGTTTCAAATTTGTTTCCTTGAACAAAAAAAACAAACCAAACCAGAATCGCTGTGGAATGACGTCACACTAATCCCTCATCACTAGTAAGATGGGACAGAGCTTACATTTGCTGAACCAAGTCTAAGTTACCATTCCTTACAATTAGATCATTCTCACCTGAGGCACTACTCGGTGGTTAGGGGAATAAAATCCATCCGCTTGAATTCCGAGGCCAGAGAGATTCTTGTCTTCTGTGAGAATGCTTGGTTTCCTTAATTTCTCTATTTCTCCTAATTCATGCCTGATCAAACCAGTATTTATTGCAGAAATGTAGAGCTTACCCTTTACTCCCTTTCCACCTTCCTCAGTTGACGTTGATTTGAGCGTTCCTTGACATTTGATGTGTTAATCGAAATCTAATAGACATGAACATGTTGGAGCACTATAACACCTTGACTCTGATCGCTTACACTTCAGCTATTTTAGAAAGGAATGAATTTGGAGATGAGATTTTGAAAAGATGTTCAGTCATCTCTTAGTCGTTTGCCTTTTGTGAGGAGTGTACCTCAATTGACCGTAAAGGCTTGTCATATGGGTAAGGCTGTAACAAAGCATCAATAAAATATTTCTCAGCTTAACAAGCAGTGGCGAACGCAGACACCATTTGTTTTGACCATATCTTCATGCTTTGACATAGGAGTATTCTAGTGCCTGGAACACACTTGTATTGTATACTGGATACATCATCCTCAAGTTGCTCTGGCAAAACAAACTGGTTACAGCATGATAGTGATGCTAGCTTCTCTCAGTGCTAACCAACAGCCATCTACTAACAGAGTTTTGATGTGAATTAAAATGTTCATTTTTTTTGCTGCACATCCATAATCCACTCTTTATTCTACTTGAATTACAATACAGAAACCTGCATTAATTGAGGTTTGTATTTCATTTAAGCCAACATCTGATTTTGTCTTGAATCCAATGTGAGTCACTCTTTGCAGTGCTTTTATAATGGTTTAAGAAGTATTGCATGATCATATTCTCTTATAACAACAATGATTTTAATTCACCTGAGGGTTGCGATTATTGTCAGGCTATTGGAGGTCACACAAAAGTCATTTGTTCGTCTTGATACATTGTACTACATGCGTTTATGTCTGCTATCACAAAGCTTTAAGCATTAAGACTGCTTTGCTAGATACCTTAAATAACATATCTTGGTAATGTACTTTGGCCAACAATATGATAAGTTGGCCTTTGAAAACCTGGAATTTTAAAACTGTGAAATCCAGGACTGGACGCGTTATGGTGAATTCAGATTCTGTTATGCTCATCTGTAAATTTTTTCTTTGTGGGTGCATTTACTATAAAAATGATTTTTAAAAGATAATTTAAAAAATTATGGAAGTTCATTGGTCAAAGTCTCAAAACCATGCACTCATAAAAATAAAGGTTCTAACCATTTTGGGTTCCCCAAAGAGCAGACATTTTTTTCTTAGAGTGAAGAAGGTTTTTTTCCCCTCACAATAAATAACATTTAGTGCATTTGAAATGCTCAATGGATGTTAAAGGTTCTCAATAGATGCCAATGAGGAACCTTTACATTTAAAAATGTACATGTTGTGTCGAGCTAGTATCAACAAATCTTTTGAAGTTAAGAAATCCTTTTGTGCTAATACCTTTACAATTTTAACTGAGGGGTTTACTTGTTGCAGCTGAAGCCCTCACCCCACAAAGGAAGTCAAGACAAAAGGTTGGGAGGTCTCAGAAGTATATATTGTATTTACATACAAGTATGGCATCGTTAAGAAAATAGATAAACGCTAATAACATGCTATAGTAAAGAAAGCGTTTGCTTAGGAGCCAAGCAACACGATACAGCTCGAGCGGTTTATACGGTAGAATCCGTGCCAGACCGTCAAAAAAGAAGTACTGACATTATTTGTGATTTTATAACATATTTATGTATCGCCAAAATATAAAAGAAAACGTTTTTGCGCCCAAAAATGACTAATAATTCCCTTAAAATAACTTTAATTTTTAGCCTGCAAAAAAATAACACTGTTTTGTGGTTTCCTTCATTTTAATACCGCCCTTTAAAAAAAGGAAATTAATAATTCGTGTTTCGTTCAGTTTTCTGCTTTTTTCCCCTCCAATTTATCTCTAGGCCACGCTTTTGTAGTTCGTAGGCACTACCATGACACTACATTTCCCATGAACCATCAGCGCGGAAGTAAGAAGTCAGCTGATGTTCTTGTTGGGGTGCTAGAAGTTGTTGCTGTAATCTCGCGTATATTTTAAACGTTTATTACTATATTTGCTCTTTTCATTTGAATTATGTTGCGTCCTAAAGCATTAACACAAGTACTCAGTCAAGCGAACACAAGCGGAGTACAAAGCACGCTGTAAGTATATGAAATTCAACCTTTGTTCATATCAATAGCTTTAGCTGGCATATAATCTCACATGAAACAATGATAATGTGCATTTGTGTTATTCAAAACATGTTCACTTAAGGTATTTTGTTGGGTAATGTTGTCTTGCGTGTTAAATCATCAACAAATGTCATATTCGTGCAGTAGATCCAAACGTGATTGGATAATTGTTATACTTAGAAATATCAGAATGTCTTTGCATTAGATTAAATATCAAATCAAATACCATTTATTTAAAACAGTTTAATATAACACACATTTTTTGTGAGCTCAAAGAGAAGTGACTGACATACATCCACTAAAAACACCCAGACACAGTTAATTAAAAAGACTGAGCAAAAATGTTGTTTGCAGATGTCATTGTGGTGTTCATATAATTTTTGCCCACATTACAAGTCAAAGTCAAACTATATAAAGTGTTTTTGTGGTGTGTTTTATTTTATTTTAGGTTATTGAACAACGAAGGCTCCCTGTTGGCGTATTCTGGATATGGAGACACCGATGCAAGAGTCACTGCAGCTATTGCCAGCAACATCTGGGCGGCTTACGACAAAAACGGACACCAGGCCTTTAATGAGGACAAACTGAAATTCATACTGATGGATTGTATGGTAAGAATAAAATTTTACAGTTGGGTTATAGTAAATGATTGTGAATGCCAATCTTAAAGATATGCAAGTTCTACACATATTTGTAAGATATGCAAATTCAGCAGAGCAACTGCTCTTTTCCATGCAAATCTGTTTCTGGAAATTAAACCATACCAGAAATAATACTAACATGATGAACTACTACAATAGTCTTTCTTTAATATGTGTTGCATTTTCTCTGTCTTTACAGGAAGGAAGGGTGGCCATTACACGTGTTGCTAACTTGTTGCTTTGCATGTATGCCAAGGAGACAGTCGGCTTTGGGATGCTTAAAGCCAAGGTGAGGTGTGCCTTAGTCATTGAGAATTATGAACATGATGAACAGTCATAAATAACTGTGTTTTTTTATGTTCACAGGCTGAGGCTTTAGTGCAGTACCTTGAGGAACCGCTAACACAAGTGGCAGCGTCGTAGGATCTACTTTGACGTGTGGATTTGTGTACAAGATCTTGGCCTTTATACAATAATATCTATGGCTTTATTTATTTGCATACTCAAGTTGATTGCTGTATCAAATTATGTGGTTATAAAACCCAAAATAAGTATTATTGCATAAACATTAATTAATCCATTTGAACTGCATTTCCCTTTTTTATTTTCCTTTTTTGTTTGTCTCAGGATTTTTTTGCAGTCAGTGATCAGGCTGTCTTATGGAAACTTGCTTCTGCCACAGAAAAAAAGCATAAATAGGGTAACTGCGGTTTTGTTTTTTAAATCTCATAATTCTGACTTTTTTCCATGTAATTGCAAGTTTATATCTCACAATTCTAACTTGCAATTGTGAGTTAATAACTTCCAATTCTGTGAAAAAATGTTAGAAGATATAAGAGATATAAGCTCACAATTGCGAGGAAAAAAGTCAGAATTGCGGGTTTATATCTTGAAATTCTGACGTTGTTTTTTTCTCCATTTTTTTTTTTTTACCCTGAATTTTATCATAACTGCAAGTAATAAAGTCTGAAGTGTGAGATATAAACTTGGAATTGCAAGGGGGAAAATTACTTTAAAAAAAAAAAAATATATATATATATATATTTCATATATTTCGTGGCTAAAACAAGCTTCCATAGTGTTGTGTGTCAGAAATATTAAATAAATCTATTTTGTTTTTGCAACATGTTGTTGTTTTTCCTTCTTTAAAACACTTTTTTTTTATTATGTCTGGAATAATATTAAAGGGGACCTATACTGCCCCTTTTACAAGATGTAAAGAAGTCTCTGGTGTGCCCAGAATATGTCTGTGAAGTTTCAGCTCAAAATACCCCACAGATCATTTACCATAGCTTGTCAAATTTGCCCCATTTGGGTGTGAGCAAAAACATGCCATTTCTGTGTGTGTCTCTTTAAATGCAAATGGGCTGCTGCTCCCAGCCCCTTTTCCAGAAGAGGGCGGAGCTTTAACAGCTCACACTTCGGTTGCTCAACAACAACAAAGCTGGAGAATCTCACGCAGCCAAAATGGTGATTGCCAAACCTCTACTACAAAAACTCTTCTTCTTCTCTAAAGCAGCCCAACATGGCATCACCCCCTTTGTTGAATGTTCTTAGGGGCGGGGTTTATGTAAATTTGGGGGTTAGTGATGTCCCCACCCTGAGAAGAAGCTTGTAGTCCTTAAACAGAATTCTTTAAAGGAACACTCCACTTTTTTTGAAAATAGGCTCATTTTCCAACTCCCCTAGAGTTAAACAGTTGAGTTTTACCGTTTTCGAATCCATTCAGCCGATCTCCGGTTCTGGCGGTACCACTTTTAGCATAGCTTAGCATAGTTCATTGAATCTGATTAGACCGTTAGCATCGCGCTTAAAAAATGACCAAAGAGTTTTGATATTTTTCCTATTTAAAACGTGACTCTTCTGTAGTTAAATCGTGTACTAAGACAGACGGAAAATAAAAAGTTGTGATTTTTTAGGCTGATATGGCTAGGAACTATACTCTCATTCAGGCGTAATAATCAAGGAACTTTGCTGCCGTTCCATGGCTGCAGCAGTGCAATGATATTACACAGCGCCCGTGAGCCCCTGCTTGCACAGAGAACGTGCCTTGCAACCATGGAGACGTTTGTGAGAGACGCTGTATAATATCATTGCACTGCTGCAGCCATGGAACGGCAGCAAAGATGTTGTTTATGCTCAAACAGCAACATTACACACTAACTAAACTTAAAAAAGTGAAATCATAATCAACCACCCCTTTAAAACCAATACTTACAAAATCAGGAATATATCTATTTTATTCCCCTGAACATTGTATGTTGCAATGTGTTTAAAGATAAAATATCACTGTTATGTCAGTTATAATGTGTGTTTCAATCATGTAATCCAAAATATCTACCAAGGGAGGGGCTCTTCCATGGTAAATGTCTTCCTCATCTTGGGAGAGACTGCTTAGAAGAAAATGATTGGTTGTGGATGGTGTGTATGTCGTATTTTCATTGGCCGAGCAGGTGCACTATTGCACACAGTTTCGTATGACTGCACCTGTGCTCGCCCTACCTGTTTGACCTGACTTGAGCGCAGCTAAAGTCACGCCCACCTTCCCCAGGTACAGCACATCTGATAGCGGAACTGCCAGGCTAAATAACAGAGCTAGTTCCTTGTACAAACAAGTGAACTGTCCACCATAAACTAGGATTTCATTATTATGTAGTGCTGTTTTTCTGCTCTTTTTGGTCAGCCGCTGTAGTATAGCAAGGGGAAACTGTCATTCTTGATTCTCCTTGGGATTTTGACTCATGCAGCATTAATCTAGATTAGTGAAGGTAGATCTGCTTACAAGAGTGACAATATGGGGTCTGATGAGGCCTACAACTTTGTTTTCAAAGGTAAGTTTTGACACTTCTGCATATAGTTACGGTGGCAATGCGTGTTAAACAATCTATTGTAACCTTAAACTGTCTTTCAGGTGATGTTTAATTAGTTTAATTATCAGGAAAACCATTCATCCAATGTTTTTGCAGTACTTGCAGAGAATGTCATTTACTTTGGACATTGTTATATTATACCTGCAACTGAATTCCTCCTTTAAGTAAAGCTCTGAGGGTTGGTTTACCACAAAGCAAATGCAGTCCTATAGGATGGTTGAAATGTGATTTCCATGACAACAAGGGTTTGTTTACACAAGATTACTGAGTTCTGTTACTCAGTATAGGAGGGGAAATAGTTATACCTGTTGAAGCCCATTGTGAAACTGATCTGCCAGAGCAATACACAAACGACAAAACGTTGGTTTCATCACAATTAAATTGAAGCAACAAGAACAGGAAATACTTAGAGGAAACCATTTAAAAGAAGCAAGATCATAATCATTTAAAGGGTCAGCTTTAATATGTTTCTCACTTGTCCCGATGGTTTAATCAGAAATAACAACACTTTTAAATACACAGATATTTGTGCATGAGTTAATTAATACTTCTTATTGGCTACTATGAAAACCATGTGTATTTATTTTTTCCAACACTCTATTATCGTCCCATTTCCTGACATAATATGATAAATTACCTCCAATCCCAGCAATGTCATGATAGTCCTGCATGGGTGGAGTGTTGACTTTACTTCTGACATGTTTGAGTCATTCTTGTTTGCACCTACAATTACCAGGGTTTTCATGTGGTGAAGTGTTAAACTGTTCATCCAGTGTGGGTTTGTTCAGGCAGGATAATACAAGGATTATATCTACTTCTGTCTCAAGTTTTAATGAACAACAAGCCCAGACTATTTCCTCATAAGGATGCCGATGTGTGATTGCATAAGATGTATTACATCTTAATGTTGCAATTCAAAAGAGTGATAATTGCATTGAAACATGACCTACTTGTAGTAAAATGATGGAACATTGTAGAGATGAATAACCCTTGATTTGTTTTCTCACTCTATAAATTGCTGAATAAGTTTATGACGTTAGGGAGAAGTGGTGTTAGCATTTCTCACTAGATAAAGATGCATTTATGTGTTTGGCAGAAGCTTTAATCTAAAGCAACTTATGAATTTGTGTGTTCTCAGGGATTTGACCTTGCACCCAAAACCTTATATTCAATCAAAAAGTGTCTGCCAAATGCGTTAATATAAATGTTTTGAATATGGCTTATCAAATCAGAATTTAAAGTCAGAATCACTCCTTATTATCAAATAATTTCTTAAACTCCAGATATTTCTTAAAGTTCAAGACAACAAACATTACATTGTAGACGATTGCATCATGAGTCTCTAAATGGCTGGTCCTTTAATCCGCAACTAATCATTGATTTTAGTGTTGCTAAATATACCAAGTAATTGTGTAAAACAATCGTGGGGTTTATCAAAAATTTTTATGGGTGGGTTCAGTGAGTGCTCTATAGCAAGAAGACACTATATAGCCATAACACCAAGTCTAGGTTGGTGGCATTTCTATACACTCAGTAGAAAAGGTTATATATTATAAACTTAAAGGCTTCTGTCAGGCGCTTCATATATAGAACCTTAACTTTGTTTTAAATCCTTTTATATTTTTATTTAAATCCTTTTAAATAAACACCAGAAACAAATTCCGAGTATGGGACACCATTGGCCATGTCACATGAACATAATTTATCACTAGAAAAAAATTAAAATAACCACAAAGTATTATGCAATTATTTAAGACATTTCTCCTTTTTGGCATAAGGTATTGAAGAGTGTAGACTCTGTGACTCATATGCATCTCCATGTTTTGTTGCAGTGGTTCTTATTGGAGAATCTGGTGTTGGGAAGAGCAACTTGCTGTCACGGTTCACCAAGAATGAATTTAATCATGACAGCCGGACGACCATCGGAGTGGAGTTCAGCACAAGAACTGTGCAGCTAAATGGTCTCACCATCAAAGCTCAGATCTGGGACACAGCCGGACTGGAGCGGTACCGGGCCATCACTTCTGCGTGAGTTTTGCATGGTATAACGTTTAAAGACCATACAAATGGTGCTGCTAAACAAGCAAATCCGCCCCTAATTCACCATAAAATGATAATTCATTACTCAGCATCACGCCATGTTTTTTTTTTCTTCTGTGGAACATAACACACTTGTTGACAACAATATATACTACCATTCAAAATTCTTATAATTTATTGGATCAAAAATACAGTAAAAATGTTCATTTTCTGGTTTCTATTTCAGTTATTTCAAAATGTAATTTATTCCTGTGATCAAAGCTGAATTTTCAGCATCATTACTCCAGTCTTCAGTGTCACATGATCCTTCAGAAATCATTCTAATATGCTGATCTGCTGCTCAAGAAAATATTCTTATTATTATCAATGTTAAAAACAGTTGTGCTGCTTCATATTTTTGTGGAAACTGTGATGCAAGTTTTAGGACTTTTTTGAGGAATAGAAAGTTAAAAAGACCAGAATTTATTTGATATAAATATTTTTTATAATAAATAAAACTATCAATTTCCTTTTAAAGAGAAACTTTTGAATGGTAGTGTATTTATATTATAATATTTTACTATATCATTCACTATTTACTTTGCAAGTCTTCTGAATACAATAACTTTGTGTGAGAATGTCAGAATAATTCTCTCTACAACTGTGGTCACCACTTTGAATATGTATATATGCAAATGCATTATTGAATTGTCATTCATCCATTCTTGAGCAATCTGAAAATAATGTAGCATTGCATATTTCACTACCTGTTGCTGTACAATTCATTTCTCACCTGTCATTCTAAATCATATTCTGTTGTCATTCTATATTACATAATGTTTTATGACAGTGTTCTATTGAATCAAAAAAGGAAGTAAATCCAATCACCTGACCTGATATGATCTGGTTTCCTATGCTTCAGATATTATCGAGGAGCAGTTGGAGCCCTACTAGTCTACGACATTTCAAAGCACTTGACGTATGAAAGTGCCGAGCGCTGGTTGAAGGAACTCTACGATCACGCAGATGCTCATATCGTAGTCATGCTTGTGGGCAATAAATCGGACCTGGCAGCAATACGGACCGTTCCAACAGAGGACGCAAAGGACTTTGCAGGTCCTATTTTTATGATTGATATATATATATATAAATATTACAAATTATAATGAGTTGTTATTGGTATATATATATATATATATATATGAAAACTTACTCCAGCAACTTACAAGTCTATTTTTATTAATATGTTATTGTCATTTTTTTTCTAGAAAAGAATGGTCTTCTGTATATGGAAACCTCAGCTTTGGGGTCAGTAAATGTTGAGGAGGCATTCAACACTGTGCTTGCAGGTAAAGCTACTGTTTATTCTGAACACATCAGACCTTATTTACATGTACTTTACATGTGTTCCTTGCCCTCTGGATTTATCCTCTTCAGTCAGACTTGAAATAGTGTATACAAGCACTCGACCTCATTACCATAATCATGTTGTCATTACTGTTTCTCTCAGAAATCCATAAAAAGGTGAGTAGCAAAGAAGTGACTCGAGGCTCTATCAATGCTGTGACGTTGTCCCAACCCAAATCAGATGATGCACAGGTGGAGAAGAAGGCCTGCTGCAAGAACATGTGAAAGAACGTTCTGGATGTTCAGAAGGACTTCACAAGGATCCTAATGGAGTTGTGAATTCAGCTTGTACAACAGAAAGAACCAGTATGGCAAAAAAGCAAAAGGAAATTCATTTCATTAACTGACATAGCCATATTTGTATTCATAAATATTATGTAGGCTTTTTAATATTTGTCAGGTTTGACAAGGATTATTTGACCTAATTTTTTATTATTCCTTTATTTAACCAGGGGAAGTCATATTGAGACTATAGTCTCTTTTTCAAATACATTTGAATGTATTTTCCTCCATATGTTCCCTCTTAGTATATTAGATTTTTGTTTGTACCTGTAATTTAAGAAATCTCAAGCCAAACCTTTTTTTTTCTTACTTACATACTTTAAGCACATGCTTTTATCCAAGGTCACTTACAAATGAGAAATACAACAAGCAATTAATGTTACTCAGCATGCTGGAGAAATAACATTATCACTTTAAATAGTATGTAAGATTGAGGAAAGAACATATTTTTCCATTTACACATTTATTTTAACATTTAATTAATTTTAACATTTTTTATTATTTAACACTAATCAGCTCAATCAATATTTTGTGCTATTAATATATATATATATATATATATATATATATATATATATATATATATATATATATATATATATATATATATATATATATATATATATATATATATAAAATAATCAGCTAAGTGCTGATTTTTATCTTCATAATGAATGCTTGACATTTTTGCACATTATATTTTCATTATCATTATGATAATATGATCACTGATGCTGGAGGTATTATCAATTGCTGTTGTTAAAGCAAAAGAAGTATATCCAACATGTAATTTTTTTTCAATTATAATTAAAGCAGGAATATGTAAGAAAAATGTCTGAATTGTTTTTTTCCACAATGAATTTTAAGTGCATTTTGAAAAAAATGTCCAACAACAACAAAAAGGAAACCGTTTATACATCAAAGTTTGAAAATGCACAGACAACAGGGGCATAGCCGTCATTTTAGAAGTGTGGGAGACAGAAATGTTGGGTGTAATACCAGTTTTTATCTGACCTTTGTCTAAATGATTTAAATCTCTTTTATGCTTTTAATTTGAAATCAATTTGCTTTTAATGAGAAATCAAATACACTTCTGAACAATAACCAATATCTAATATTTTTCCCTATATTGTATGACAATTTTATGATTATTTACGACAAACATGTGCATTAAGTCCTTATGGATTTTATACAATGTAAAAAATAAAGAATAAAGAAGAAAATACAGTACCTATCAAAAGTTTGGAAACATTATGTAACTGTGCAATTGAAATGGGCTTATGTATCTTCTGCTCAACAAGGCTGGATTTATTTAAAAAAAAAAAAAAAAAAAAAACAGTAATATTGTGAAATATTGTTTTCTTTGTGAATATATAGTAATCTGTAATTTATTCCTGTTTTCAGCATCATTACTCCAGTCTTCAGTGTCACATGATCCTTCAAAAATCTTTATAATATTTGATGCTCAAGAAACATTTCTGATTATTATCAATGTTGAAAATAGTTGTTCTGCCTAATATTTTTGTGGAAACCATGATACCATTCAAACATTTGTGGTAAGATAAAAAAAGAGAACACTTTTATTCATTAAGGATGCATTACATTTTGATGAACTCTCTGGTCATCAAAGAATCCAGAAAGTATCATGTTTTCCACAAGCAAATCATCAAATCATGCTAAAAATTCATCTTTGATCACAGGAATAAATTACATTTTAAAGTATATTCACACAGAAAACACCTATTTTAATTTGTAATAATATTTGGCAATATTACTGTTTTACTGTATTTTTTGAGTAGTCTAAATGCAGTCTTGGCGAACATAAGAGACTTCTTTCCAAAACATTAAAAATGTTGTCAATTAGCACTGCATTTTTCATATACTTCATTGTCAATAAGTACCTTGAGATGGCTTGAAAAACACACATAAACCATATCTTGTCGCAATCGTGTATTTTTCTTCACGTTTCATCAGTCAATACATTTCTGCATATTTTTTTTTCAGCTGCTGCTACAGCGAATAGCTGGATTACTTATAGGAAACCATTTTGAATTCTGCGAGAGAGCGCCCTCTGGCTTCCAGTATGAATGACATATATACACAAGAGTGAGCACTCCGTAATGTTTAGATCGCCTCATTTTAGTTAAAGGGTTCACCCAAAAATGAAAATAATGTCATTTATTACTTACCCTCATGCCGTTCCACACCCATAAGACCTTCGTTCATCTTCAGAACACAAATTAAGATATTTTTGTTGAAATCCGGTGGCTCAGTGAGGCCTGCATAGCCAGCAATGACATTTCCTCTCTCAAGATCCATTAATGTACTAAAAACATATTTAACCCTCATGTTGTGTTCGGGTCAATTTGACCCGAACACCAATTTTCTTTTTCCCGAAAATACTAGTTAATGTTATCGCTTTGGACTGAAACTTAGTGACTTTGTTCCCAAAGGGTATAACTAAATCTCAATATTTTTTTGGACATTTTCTTAATTTTTTGTGGGGGTTTTGTTACCTTGTTACACTCGTGGTGTTCCCGGTCAAAAATGACCGGCCCATAAAAAATAGCTTATAAATCACTCATTATACCATATTTTCACCCAATCTTGGATTCAATCTTTTTGTCAACTTGTTCTCTTTCAATTAGGACTGGTTTTATATTTCTGTTTGCATCTGATTAATCATGGGCCTCATTTATCTGAGAGTAGGCATCTCATTTTTTGAGTAAATTTTTTAAAATTTTTGAATAATTTTGGAAATATTAAATAAAATCTGAAGAAAATTGGTATTGTTGATCACACTAGTCTACTCTAATGTTTCACCAGGAATTTTGTTTTGAAACTTTTGTTTTGTAAAAAATATGGCACATAGTCACACTTGTGGTGTTCCCGGTCAAAAATGACCGGCCTATAAAAAATAGCTTATAAATCACTCATTATACCATATTTTTACCCAATCTTGGATTCAATCTTTTTATCAGCTTGTTCTCTTTCAATTAGGACTGGTTTTATATTTCTGTTTGCATCTGATTAATCATGGGCCTCATTTATCTGAGAGTAGGCATCTCATTTTTTGAGTAAAAAACAAATAATTTGTGGGTAAATTTGGAAATATTAAAAAAAAATATGAAAAAAATGGCTACTGTTGATCACACTAGTCTACTCTAATGTTTCACCAGGAATTTTGTTTTGAAACTTTTGTTTTGTAAAAAATATGGCACATAGTCACACTTGTGGTGTTCCCGGTCAAAAATGACCGGCCTATAAAAAATAGCTTATAAATCACTCATTATACCATATTTTCACCCAATCTTGGATTCAATCTTTTTATCAGCTTGTTCTCTTTCAATTAGGACTGGTTTTATATTTCTGTTTGCATCTGATTAATCATGGGCCTCATTTATCTGAGAGTAGGCATGGTCAAAAATGGTCACAATGGCCGACCATTGAAAGTGAATGGGAGAGACTGAAAATAACAGAACAATTTAGTTTTCAGGAGCATGTTCATTATTTTCATGTACATATATGAGCATATGTGCTTGCAAACATCGAGCCCTTGGACCTGTGCATGTATCGATACATTTATACACACGCTACCCAGACACACACACGTTAAAACATACAAACTTTTTTGAGTATTACACACATTCTTTTCCACAGAGAGAAATTTGATCCTACCCTAACCTGCATCTAATATACATTTATCCATCTGACATTACCACACACACACACACACACACACACACACACACACACACAAACTGGCCGTGACTGCAGTGACCCGGCTTCAAAAGAAGAAGGATTTGCTTTATAATTAAAATTTCCTGATAATTCACTCACCCCATGTCTTTCTTTCTTCAGTTGAAAGGAAAATAAGGTTGAGGAAAACTTTGCAGGATTTTTCTCCATATTGTGGACTTCACTGGAGTACAACGGGTAACTTCTTCATGAGTTTGACAACACATGTGCTGCAAAAGTTCACAACGCAACCAAATACAAAAACACGCTGCAAAAGTTCACAACGCAACCAAATACAGAAATGCGCTGCAAAAATTCACAACGCAACCAAATACAAAAACATGCTGCAAAAGTTCACAACGCAACCAAACACAGAAACGCGCTGCAAAAGTTCACAACGCAACCAAACACAGAAACGCGCTGCAAAAGTTCACAACGCAACCAAATACAAAAACATGCTGCAAAAGTTCACAACGCAACCAAACACAGAAATGCGCTGCAAAAATTCACAACGCAACCAAATACAAAAACATGCTGCATAAGTTCACAACGCAACCAAACACAGAAACGCGCTGCAAAAGTTCACAACGCAACCAAATACAGAAACGCGCTGCAAAAGTTCACAACGCAACCAAATACAGAAACGCGCTGCAAAAGTTCACAACGCAACCAAATACAGAAACGCGCTGCAAAAGTTCACAACGCAACCAAATACAGAAACGCGCTGCAAAAGTTCACAACGCAACCAAATACAGAAACGCGCTGCAAAAGTTCACAACGCAACCAAATACAGAAACGCGCTGCAAAAGTTCACAACGCAACCAAATACAGAAACGCGCTGCAAAAGTTCACAACGCAACCAAATACAGAAACGCGCTGCAAAAGTTCACAACGCAACCAAACACAGAAACGCGCTGCAAAAGTTCACAACGCAACCAAATACAGAAACGCGCTGCAAAAGTTCACAACGCAACCAAATACAGAAACGCGCTGCAAAAGTTCACAACGCAACCAAATGCAGAAACGCGCTGCAAAAGTTCACAACGCAACCAAACACAGAAACGCGCTGCAAAAGTTCACAACGCAACCAAATACAAAAACGCGCTGCAAAAGTTCACAACGCAACCAAATACAGAAACTCGCTGCAAAAGTTCACAACGCAACCAAACACAGAAACGCGCTGCAAAAGTTCACAACGCAACCAAATACAAAAACGCGCTGCAAAAATTCACAACGCAACCAAATACAAAAACGCGCTGCAAAAGTTCACAACGCAACCAAATACAGAAACTCGCTGCAAAAGTTCACAACGCAACCAAATACAAAAACGAGCTGCAAAAGTTTACATGCACAGGTCCAAGGGCTCGATGTTTGCAAGCACATATGCTCATATGTGTACATGAAAATAATGAACATGCTCCTGAAAACTAAATTGTTCTGTTATTTTCAATCTCTCCCATTCACTTTCAATGGTCGGCCATTGTGACCATTTTGACCATGCCTACTCTCAGATAAATGAGGCCCACGATTAATCAGATGCAAACAGGATATAAAACCAGTCCTAATTGAAAGAGAACAAGCTGATAAAAAGATTGAATCCAAGATTGGGTAAAAATATGTTATAATGAGTGATTTATAAGCTATTTTTTATAGGCCGGTCATTTTTGACCGGGAACACCACAAGTGTGACTATGTGCCATATTTTTTACAAAACAAAAGTTTCAAAACAAAATTCCTGGTGAAACATTAGAGTAGACTAGTGTGATCAACAGTAGCCATTTTTTTCATATTTTTTTTAATATTTCAAAATTTACTCATAAATTATTTGTTTTTTACTCAAAAAATGAGATGCCTACTCTCAGATAAATGAGGCCCATGATTAATCAGATGCAAACAGGATATAAAACCAGTCCTAATTGAAAGAGAACAAGTTGACAAAAAGATTGAATCCAAGATTGGGTAAAAATATGTTATAATGAGTGATTTATAAGCTATTTTTTATAGGCCGGTCATTTTTGACCGGGAACACCACAAGTGTGACTATGTGCCATATTTTTTACAAAACAAAAGTTTCAAAACAAAATTCCTGGTGAAACATTAGAGTAGACTAGTGTGATCAACAGTAGCCATTTTTTTCATATTTTTTTTTTAATATTTCCAAATTTACTCATAAATTATTTGTTTTTTACTCAAAAAATGAGATGCCTACTCTCAGATAAATGAGGCCCATGATTAATCAGATGCAAACAGAAATATAAAACCAGTCCTAATTGAAAGAGAACAAGTTGACAAAAAGATTGAATCCAAGATTGGGTGAAAATATGGTATAATGAGTGATTTATAAGCTATTTTTTATAGGCCGGTCATTTTTGACCGGGAACACCACAAGTGTGACTATGTGCCATATTTTTTTACAAAACAAAAGTTTCAAAACAAAATTCCTGGTGAAACATTAGAGTAGACTAGTGTGATCAACAATACCAATTTTCTTCAGATTTTATTTAATATTTCCAAAATTATTCAAAAATTTAAAAAAAATTACTAAAAAAATGAAATGCCTACTCTCAAATAAATGAGGCCTATGATTATTCAGATCCAAATCAAAATATAAAACCAGTCCTAATTGAAAGAGAACTTGTTGACAAAAAGATTGAATCCAAGATTGGGTGAAAATATGGTATAATGAGCGATTTATATGCTTTTTTTTATGGGCCGGTCATTTT
The DNA here is from genome assembly GCF_024489055.1 of Chanodichthys erythropterus. Lineage (NCBI taxonomy): Eukaryota > Metazoa > Chordata > Actinopteri > Cypriniformes > Xenocyprididae > Chanodichthys > Chanodichthys erythropterus. The sequence goes on from NC_090222.1 coordinate 35,441,121, forward strand.
TGACCGGGAACATCACATGTGTTATAGGGTTTTGAACACAACCTGAGGGTTATATCAGTTCATGTGAGTACAGTGGTTCAGTATTAATATTATAAAGCGACGAGAATTTTGGTGCGCCAAAAAACAAAAACAAAATAACGACTTATATAGTGATGGCCGATTTCACTGCTTCAGGAAGCTTCAGAACATAAATGAATCAGCGTGTCGAATCAGTGGTTCGGAGTGCCAAATATCCGAACTGCTGATTCGACACGCTGATTCATTATGCTCTGATTCTTCCTGAAGCAGTGTTTTGAATTAAATATGTTTGTAGTACATTAATGGATCTTGAGAGAGGAAATATCATTGCTGGCTATAGAGGCCTCACTGAGCCATCAGATTTCAACAAAAATATCTTAATTTGTGTTCCAAAGATTAACGAAGGTCTTACGGGTGTATAACAGCATGAGAGTGAGAAATAAATGACAGAATTTTCTTTTTTGGGTGAACTAACCCTTAAAGAATAAAACGACAGGTCATGCAAAAAGTGCGGGGGACGCGTATTCTACATGACAGACAATTGTATATATATATATATATATATATATATATATATATATATATATATATATATATATATATATGGACAATTTACACCCATAAAAGATGAGATACTACCTCAATTCAATTTCATTTTATTTTAATAATTGAAAAATTAAAAGGCATTCTCGGTTCAGTCACTGAATGTTGCGCAGTCCTGCCTCCTCCTCATTACCTCCTACGTGGCATTTGCAGGTCCCATCATCCCCTGTAAAGCATGAGTGAAGTCACGCTGTGGAATGTGGAAGAGCTCATCTGACATACACCTGCGACTCTCTGCTTTCCTTTAAGCTATTTGTTCTACTGCACTGACAGGCTACCTCGTGTGTTTATTATACCGTATGTTTTTATTCAAAGACGTATATTTTAATATCATTATACTTTGTGTTTATATCTCCTGACAACTATAAACGACACACCTGTGACGTTACACACCTGTGCGGAAGCCCCGTCAAACATTTCATTGGGTGGCAGAGGCACACTCGTGTGATAGACAGTGTTTCTAGCCAATAAGATCACCGGAAAGGCGGGGCTACATCTCAGCACAGTGACGTAAGTGTTTGCCTTAAGATGAGACAGCAGGGCGAAACTTGGTTGACGTAGCACAGCAACATCGTATCAAAGTTGTTTAGCTAAAATTTAGACGAATTCGGGACCTTTTTGCGTAACGATTATATTATATATAACTGTCGACAGAAGGAGATATACATTATATATTTGTATTTTTGATTCTGACTGTCTTTAACGCATGACGCGCGTAATGAAGCGCTCGTGATCAGCTGATGCGAAGTTTTTTTGGCTTTGTAATAAATATAAAAGCACCTTGTGGTTCTCCAGAAGAGCACAACGTCTTAATATTTTGAAAACACTGAGTTCTTATTATTAAGCCGTAAAGAAGATTAAAGTCATGACGGGTAGAGAGGACGAGTATGACTATCTCTTTAAAGGTGAGTACCACGTTACTACACTTCCAGAACAGCTGACTTTCAAATGAGCTCCTGTATGTCGTCTTCATATGCTGCATGTCTCTTTTCTTATAGGAAGTCTTCTTTTTTTTACTCTAAAACACACATTAGCACATTCAACCTGTGGATTGCAACATTGCAACTTGCAATTCCAAGTTCCAAGTTGGTCAATAGCTGGTAGACCACTTTGGACCAGCAAAAAAACAGTTGGCTTAAGCTGGACAAGCTGGTTTTTGGGACATGTTGGCAGGTCAACCAGCTAATGTTCCTCTTAGACTATGTAGAAACAACTTACCTGCTGTTGTTAACACCATGGTTTTTCAGGGCAAATACATAAAAAGGGTTAAAAATATACAATTTAGTCAAGTCAAGTGTAATTTTTGCTTGATTATATAATAAACAACATGATTGGCTTCTTTTTTGTTTTATAATTTAATATAGATCAGACATTGACAGTTTGGTAACACTTTACAATAAGGTTAATTAGTTAAACAATGTATTAACTAACATGAACTAACCATGAGCAATACATTTGTTACTCTATTTACTCATCTTTGTTAACGTTAGTTAATGAAAATACATTTGTTCATGTTATTTCACAGTGCATTAACTAATGTTAACAAGATTTTAATAATGTATTTAGTAAATGTTGAAATTACACTAACAAAGATTAATAATAATGCTGTATAAGTGCAGTTCATTGTTCATGTTAACTAATGAACCTTATTGTAAAGTGTTACCTGAACATTTAATACAGTTGGCACATGGAAAAGATTAAAAACATTTTGTCTTTAGTGGGTGAAACTGATTTTGAGGTTTCATTCAATAGTGTCTGCAATATACGCACAGTTAAACTGGTAAGACCTGTATAAATCAGGATGGGTTTGCATTCGGGAGGTTTATAAAACTCACTGAGGTCACGAAATCTTACCCAATGCAGCAAAAACCATCTGGAAGATTAGATCGTCCATTTGTCTTGTTTTGTCCTGTTTAAGAATTTCTCCTAGTGATAGATTAATGTGAATACTAATGAGAATATTGACCTCCTTAATGTCTGTGGTGGTTATGTCCTTGGATTTGACGCTTCCATTAGTCATAGTTCTGCCCTCGACCTCCTTGTGTGTTTAAGATGTCCGTGCACCTTTTGCTGTTTGATCATGAATTAATCAGTGCTGTTCAATCACTGCTCTGCTCTCTAAACATGCCCTTCCACTAACTTTAAAACAAGCAAATTCTTTGTCAAAGTGCTTTCCTGTGTGTTTAACTCAAACCATTAGCATTAGAACAAATATAGCTGAGATTTGTGTTGGTGGATTTTATTCTTTCATGTTGATGAGTTGACAGCATTAGCCAAAAGTGTTTTAGATTTGGGTTTAATGAATATGAAAATTGAATCATGTTATATTCAGGTCTTGTGATGTTCTATGTTAACTTTGTTTGATGAACAGACTGAAATGCAAGTTGTTATTCACTGATAGTCCTTGCATCCGCTGAAGCTTTGAAATCTTATTTGAAATCAATTGCCAAAAACAATTGGTTCTCACATGTCCAAAGTGAATGTGAAATGATAGTTTGAATATACAGATTTGAGAATGAGATTGTGTGTGTGTGTCTGTGTCTCTGTGTCTCTGTGTCTCTGTGTCTCTGTGTCTCTGTGTGTCTGTGTGTCTGTGTGTGTGTGTGTGTGTGTGTGTGTGTGTGTGTGTGTGTGTGTGTGTGAATTTTGGTCACCAGTCTTTATATGAAAATAAAAATTAAGATGATCTTTTTGTGTTCTATGGAAAAACCATACAGGTTTGGAAAGACATGAGGGTCAGTAAATAAAAATTAAAAAAAATATTTTTGGGTGTACTATCCATTTAAGTTCAGAAACCTCAGGCACAAATTATAAACTACTGTTCAAAAGTTTGGGTTCGGGTCAATTTTTAAATGTTTTTAAAAAAAAAAAAAAAAATTATGCTCACCAAGGCTGCAAAAAATAACAAAATTGTCAAAAATTATTACAATTTAAAATAACTTATTTCCTTTTGAATATATTTTAAAGCTGAATTTTCAGCATCAATACTCCAGTCTTCAATGTCACCTGATCCTTCAGAAATCATTCTGATATGCTGATTTGCTGCTCAAGAAACATTTTATTATCATTATGAATGTTGAAAACCATTCTGCTGCTTAAATTTTTTATTTTTTATTTTTTGTGGAAAACTGTAGCATGTTTTTTTCCCCCGGGATTTATTGAAGAATAGAAAGTATTGATTTAAAACAGAATTTTTTTATAACAATGTAAAAAATCTTTACCGTCACTTTTGATCCATTTAATGCAACCTTGCTAAATTAAAGTATTAGATTCTTTTAAAAAATCTTACTGACCCCAAACTACCTGAACAATAGTGTAACTGTAAATATAATTTCCCAATAATATCTATTCGATTTTTGCCTCTGTCAGCGGAAGAGAGACATTACAAGTATTTCATAAGTCTGCCTGTGTGGGTGAAAAAGGGAGTTGCTCTTTGGTCATGCCCTTTTCACTCATTGTTAAAAGCTTTGTGGAAACACACCCTCTGTGTGCGAAACATTTGACTCTTAATTGCTATTGTGTGGTGGAGGGATGCCGGTTTATGCCAGCGCACAAATGGAATCTGCTTGAAAGAGCTCTCGCAGTGTCATGTGTGTCTCCAGTGTCAATAGCACACACAGTAGTGTATAAAAGCACCATAAAGTTGAGCCAGTTGATCTCACGCACCGTTGTCCTTGTCATCCGCAGTGGTTCTGATTGGAGATTCTGGTGTGGGCAAGAGTAACCTGCTCTCTCGCTTCACCCGCAATGAGTTCAACCTGGAGAGCAAGAGCACCATCGGGGTGGAGTTTGCCACACGCAGTATCCATGTGGAGGGCAAGACCGTCAAGGCCCAGATCTGGGATACGGCTGGACAGGAGAGATACAGGGCCATCACATCAGCGTAAGTGTCTTCATAAAATCGATCGAGACATTAGCTAATTTAAGTTTATTTATTTTGTGCATATATAAAAATAAAATAAAATATAATATATAATACCTCGAAAGTTGGTGTCCTGAAAAATCACACCTGACAAAAATATGTGGGAATGCGTGTCGAACCTTAAAAATATGATACAGCATTTGCAAAGTATACATAAATATTTGGAGACAAAAAGCATAATTTTAGGCCAAGTTTGTACAAGTTTTAATGATTTTTACCCATTTTTGTGACACTTTCATCATCTATGCAGATGCAACGTTGTGTCCCATTTGGCATCTTTGATGTCATTTTTTCATGTGCTATATGAATAATTTTAATTAATTAATTCTGATTTGAAACACAAGAATTCAGTTTCTTGGCCTTTCAGTAAAAAAAGACATAATATATACATTACTTTTCAGGGCCTGCCATGTTTTTCTGCATAGAAGTAAGCTATTTTTTAGGGATGCACTGATATGAAAATTTTGGCCGATACCGATTATTTCTTATATTTAAAAGCGGATAACCGATATATTTGCCGATAAATCAAAATCACAATTTTTATAATATTTAATAGCCTAATTACAAAACAAGTCTCACCATTAAAAGCCATGTCCCAAGCACACAGTTATAATGTTCTCATTATAATATTATGTAGTATATATGATAGACTTGCGCTGTACATGTTGCACTTAACTGTATTTTCCTTTTTGAAGTGATTTCAATCATATTTCAAGCAATTCAAAACTATAATGTAAATTTGTTACCAAATACCACTTTCTTTGCAACACTGAGCAACATAATAATTTTTGCAAAGTTAAAATAACTATAAGCGACTGACACCAGAAATCTTTCACATCAAGTTAAAAATGACTCTACCTGCTCATCCATTTTTACCTGATAATACTATGGGATCCCAAAGACTCCCAAGAAGTAAGGCCAGTTGAATGAGCATGTGCTTGATGTAGACTCTAATAACAGTAATAATCACAAGACCATACTTCTTGGTAACCACACCATTATTGAGCACTTTAGGTTTTGGAATAAATTGTGTATATTTTCAATCCTTAATAAATGCATCTTTTAAATGTGTGTATTCAAAGGTATTACAGAGGTGCCGTAGGAGCCCTGCTGGTGTATGACATCGCCAAGCATCTGACCTATGAGAACGCTGAGCGCTGGCTGAAGGAACTGCAGGATCATGCTGACAGCAATATTGTCATCATGTTAGTAGGGAACAAAAGCGACCTGCGCCATCTGAGGGCTGTTCCTATGGATGAAGCCAAAGCGTTTGCAGGTTAGTGTTGGGGAAGCTAGTTTGACCTGTAAGTCTCATGCTACTCATAATATTAAGTTTCTGTTGAGTCATTTTTATGACGAATCAAATGTATAAAGTTACACCTTAATGCAGCTAGAAAAAATCTACACCCAAAATAAATAATAATGAATGGTAGCGTTTAAATAAACATTTCACTATAAAAAAGACCTAATATGCCATATAGTGACTTGAATCTACACTATCATTCAAAAGTTTGGGGTCAGTGAGAAATTTTGACAGCAAAGACATTTATAAAGACAAAAGTGTGACTGAATACACAGAAGAATATTTTCAAATAAATGCTAGCTGTTCTTTTAAACTTTCTATCCTGTAAAAAATGTATCACAGTTTCAACAAAAATATGAAGCTGCACCTCTGTTTTCAACATTGAAATTATAAGAAATGTTTCTTGAGAAAATCAGTGTAATTTCTGAAGGATCACGTGACACTGAATTCACAGGTGCTGTTATATTTACTTCATAGATATTTTATATTTTACATTATACTTGTGGTGTTAGGAATTGAACCCATGGCATTGGTGTGGCTAGCACCATGTTTTGCCGTTTTTTTAGATACCTGCTGTTAACCTTTTTCTCAGTTATCTCAAATACTGAATGTAGTGATTTTTATATATGTTGCATAACTTGTTTATCTCAGAATTAGTCTTTGTTAGCTGGTGTGTTCTATCTAGATATTTATACCATTTTTCTTTGATAATGTATTTAAGAAACTTGATATAATGTTAAAAAAATATATATAATATAATATAATATAATATAATATAATATAATATAATATAATATAATATAATATAATATAATATAATATAATATAATATAATATAATATAATATATTTGTGTTTTAGGAGATGTGAAGTGCTCTGTTGAATTGTGTGTTTTTTACAGAGAAGCATGGACTTTCTTTCCTGGAGACCTCAGCGCTGGACTCTTCTAATGTTGAACTTGCATTTCAGACCATTCTTACAGGTCAGTCCTGAGCAAATCATCTAAAAGGGTGAATCTCATTATTATTATTTATTTAACATTATTTAACCTGGCAAGTCAAATAAGAACAAGTTCTTATTTTAAGCACAAGCCTGGCAGGATAGTTAAAATATCTTAACAAACATACATTACTATACACACATATACATTCAATCAAAACATTTTAAAACACTTCCTGCTATTTTTTTTTTATTTTATTTTTTTAATGCAGAGATTGAAATATATTTTTCTAATTTCAGTGAATTTTGTAGCACATACCAATTATTTGAAGCTGCAAATCCAAAAAAAAAGCGTAACAACCATAAACAGTTTTCTTTCTAAGGATAATCAAAAGAATATGATTGGATGATCTGGTTGTATATGATGTTGGAGCAAATCTTGAAGATATTTGGGTAACAAACCTAACAGGATTTTATAAATAAAAATACACCAGTGTAATTCCCGTCTAATATGTAATGACATCCCATTTAAAAGGGAGTACAATTCACACTGATGTGTTTCGTAAGGTGTATCAGTGATAAATCTAATAGCTGCACGCTATAACACATCTAATTGTTCTAGAACACCTTCACATGCATTCCTGTACTCCACATCACCATAGTCAAATAACGGTGGTTTCAACAAGATATATTGGTTATTTTTTAGTAATTCTGAGGAAAATCAAAGAATGGACAATGTTTGGAAAATTTATATTCCATTCTTTTTCCTCTTAACATGTCTGTTGTGAAATTACAAGAGAATTTTTAACAGAACCATAATAACAAATCATAAATGAATAACCTAATATGGTAACGCTTTACAATAAGGTTTCATTAGTTAACATTTGTTAACTACCTTATTTGTCATGAACTAAGAATGAACAATATTTCTACAGCATTTAATTTAAACATTTACTAATGCATTATTAAAATCAAATGTTGTATTTGTTAACATTAGTTAATGCACTGTGAACTGACATGAACAAGGAGTAATAAATACTGTAACAAATGTATTGCTCATTAAGAATAAGAATAATTTATCTGTCATTGCAAAGTTATGCAACGAAATGTTGTGCTTCTCCTCGGTGGCATATCAACATGTATACAAACAAAATAAAGACAAGAAGTACAAAGTTGAATAAAAATATAATCAATAAAAATATATATTAATTAAATTAATATGTATTGTAAAACATTTCCTAATGTTAACAAATGAGACCTTATTGTAATGTCACCCATAATATAATAAACAACCATGTCATGTAAACCATGATGCATTGCCATAAGAATTTTGGAGGCATTTTCAAATATCGTACATTTTTATTTATTATTATTATTCGTATTATTATTATTTTAATTTTAGGGTGAAATGAAACATAAATGTATTGTCATTACTATGTGAAAAAAATTCCATACAGTACAGAAATGAAAATCATCCAGAAAAGCCTTTTAATTTAAAAAATAATAAAAGCATAATAAATACAGCTGGCTACTTTACAAATGTCATTTAAATTTTAAATAATATCATTATTTTGTCACATTATAGTAATGAGAATTTAGGGTTGAGTGAATCTCAAATAAAAATTTCTGCTTAGTCATGAAATTTATATATAAAGAATTATATATATAAAAAACAGGGGAACATTTTCTTTAACTAAAAAAGGAGTAATTATTATTATTTATTTTTTTTAAAAGAATCTATTTTACATGTGACATTTGTTGAGTTTTTGTTTCAGTCAGATGTAGTAGGCAATCCAAAACCAGAGTGATTTTGTATGTTAATAAGTATTGCCTCTAGATGGCAGCAAACTCCAAGCCAACGAAATACTCTTCTTTTCCTGTGAATGAGTGAAACTGTGTTTTGGGGTCAAACTTTAAATGTTTGACTTCACAGAAATAGTGGTTTGCTTTTTGCAGTTTTTTTTCTTTTCTTTTGTTTACTGTTATTTTTATTTTTTTTGGTTTGGCCTGGGAAACACCTCTGTTCAGCCACACAGTGTTTAACAGTTACACTGTTCATTTCTATGTGTCACAATGAACCACAGCTGAATTTGTTTCACTGTCAATATCATACCCGAACGATCACTTTTATCAGGTAACCCTCCGTAATGCTGTAATCTCTGCCCGACTCTCTCTCACACAGAAATCTACCGTATCGTGTCCCAGAGGCAGATGTCAGGGCGTGGCGATGACAGCTTCTCCCCCAGTGGTTCCAAAGTGGTTCCCATTACTGTACAGCCCACACAGAATTCTGGCAAGCAGGGTGCCTGCTGTCAGAATAACTGATCTGCCACAGCGCCACCATGGGATCTGGGGAAAATCGACAACTTTGCTGGGCTGGGCTGCGAGGTTGACCGTGACCGTCCGACTGCGTTGTATTCCCTATGCGTGGTGTGGTTAATATATGTAACGGACTTACTTGGTTATGCCCAGAATCAGTGAGTAATAATCTTCAAAATTGGACAATAAGGGATGTTGAAATTGAATGGATCAAACATTTTCTGAGAACTAAGAAGCCACGCTTCTTGTTTCAGACTAATTAGATATGAGCAGTTAGCTGGGGCGCTCAGACGTGGCTGCTTTTTTCACTTTTTATCACAGTCTCCATACAAACAATGGGCTGGAAGAACAAGAAAAAGTGCAGAATGTGTAATGCTACCTTTAAATAACTCTTGAATGGTTTCTGATCACAATGGGGATTCACTAGTGAAATGAATATATTTTTTCTTTTAGTGTGCCACCACAGAAGTAGTCTGACAACTTTTCCATGCATCTCTACTCCAGAGAATATCACACTATGGTCATCATAGCCGCCTGTTTAACGGCTCTTATGTATTTATTGAATGCAAATATGATCTTATACTGTGGTATTTTTGCTTTCTTTTGCCATGCTTCTGTAAATGTTTTTTTTCTATCACTAGATTATTGATCGGAATTTCTCAAGGGGTTTCTTCTTCCAGTCACGGCACTCATTTGTACGAGCGCTGGGAGTGTTTTCTGTGGATCAGAGTAATGTTGATAGGTTAAGCTAATAGACAGATGTATGTGCTGTACTGTTTGAGTATAAGAGAGTATGGTGTATTCAGATTTAGGGTTGGGAATTGTTATCTGGTTCTCAAAAAACAAAACTTACCAAATTATTTTCATGCAGCCTGTTATCAGTTTTTGAATGTATGCATTCCTCTGCGTCGGCATAATAAAATATGCAGAAAATATACAACACACGCACCTGAGCTGCATTAAACATGTCTGATGGCATGGCGATCATTATGCATGTTATTTCATGTCAATTATGAATTTAAAATCCGCAATAAACTTTCAGGCACATGATTTTTGTTTCCCACTTAAAAAGTTTGGAAACTCACCTTTTGTCATGTGTATTTCTTATGTAAAGCTTCCCCCAGAAAAAAAAAATAAATTATATTATGTGTGACACATTACAACAAGGTCTCATTTGTTAACATTAGTTAATGTATTTATAATGAGCAATACATTTGTTACAGTATTTATTACTCTTCGTTCATGTCAGTTCACAGTGCATTAACTAATGTTAACAACATTTGATTTTAATAATGCATTAGTAAATGTTTAAATGAACTAAGATTAATAAATGCTGTAGAAATATTGTTCATTCTTAGTTCATGTCAAATAAGGTAGTTAACAAATGTTAACTAAAGAAACCTTATTGTAAAGTGTTACCATATTAGATTATTCATTTATGATTTGTTATTATGGTTCTGTTAAAAATTCTCTCATAATTTCACAACAGACTTGTTAAGAGGATAAAGAATGGAATATAAATTTTCCAAACATTGTCCATTCTTTGATTTTCCTCAGAATTACAAAAAAAATCATGAGGAAGAGTTCACCCATAAAATTAAAATTGATACAATTTTTGATATATGTGTGAACCGTTCCATTAAATACCATACGATTCCCATCCCTACTGATGCGTGTCAGGCATTTTTTTCTGCTTTTTCTTTTTATTTTATTGCACTTTCTGTGGCTCAGTGGACATTTGCATGATTAGTTTTGCTTTCGCTGGTTTCTGGGTGTTGTCTTTTGACTGATAGTCTTTTTTTTGTGCTTGGAAAATGAGCGGCAGGTGGGATTCGGTTCTCTAAGAGGAGCTTCTATCATTGGGTACATTGACCATATTATATTGCAAGGCAGGGGAACTGATGGCTTGTGATGTACTGCTGAGGTTTTCTTACTGGAAGCGAATTCCTCGCTGGCCACCCTTGTTATCTGCTACATGTAACCCGAAGAGCAGCAGGTCTCTTGAGATCTCACTCACTGTCCCAGCTTTTCTGTCTTCTACGCTTTTGGTGCGGTTTTATCTTTGTATATGTTTGCCGTGGCGTTCGTATTCTCCTCGCCTCAGGACAGGACCGCGGGGGTCGTGTTTTTTGGCTTTATTTTTATAGTAGCGTTGTAATTTGTTTAAAGACACGACACGAGGTGCTTCCCTAAATGCCTTGCCTGAAAGATTTATGCTAATGCCATCAATCTGTTATGCTGAATATCAGCCGTTTAGCTGGAGACGTTGATAATTATTGCTTTGGGAAGATTCTGTCATCGTGCCTGTTCTTTTCCCAGTGGGACTCCTGAACAAAGGCTCTGAATATTGCAAATACGTTTATATATTTTCAATGAACATGGATGTTTATCAGCTGTTGGGTTTTTTAAACTTGGGTTTACATAGACACTTGGAAGCTTGTGTGTTTTTCAGGGTTCCCGGTGACTTCCACATGACCTTTCCAGTCGTTCTTGAATAGTGGAAAAGGAAAATCATGGTATAGAGAGATTGCACTCACAAAGAGCAATTTCTAGCGGATGAAATATTTATGAGCTTCTTGAAATGTTATTAATTTCCATGACTTTTCCAGGCTTCCATGAACGTGGGAACCAATGTACACTTCTATTTTTAAAATATTTGGTGGTTATTTTATTTTATTTTTTGTTCATTTTTGCAGTTTTCTGTGTACTTTAATGACATTTATGAATAAAATCAGTTTTGTTTCAAATCACCAGGTGTGCGACCAACAGAATTCAGGGTAGCGGTGACAGATTATTCAGTTTGTTTTATTAGAAACATTTACAATACAATTTCTTGAAAATAACCAAAAAAATCAAAGCTAGTATGGCATAGATACATTGATCAAATATCAAAAATGAAGGTCACAAAGAACATGTCCTAAGGAAAAAACCTGCAGTTTGCGTGCCCCGTGTAGACACCATACTGAATTATGAAATTAAAAACGACTCGTGGAGTATCGGCTAGCCTCGTCTATGATATGGCAAACCCCTCGTTTATCAACAATAAATTGAACACTAGTACCAGGAGATGCTTGACCAAACTAATGCACTAAGACCACTATGAGAGCTGTATGAAACACTTCTACTGTGCTGGAAGCTACCAAATACAGACTGTCGGACTGGAGTAACTCATCCCAAGCGAGGTCACGTCAATGACCGTCCTAACCCCCCCACCCATGTTCCTGTCTGACTGAAATTGAAACCACTACACAACTATCATTGCCACCACAGAGCCAAAACAAAGTCGAGATGCGTGTTCACCATGAAGTAAGTATTGAGAGACTATGCTTCTCTTGTAAACAATAGTTCACCGCTTTGACATGTTTGAGACACTCTCGGTAATAATGAAACGCAATCATCAGCCCTTGAGTGCAGTTTGTACATAAGCCTCATTTGTATGTGACAAAACAGGTTGCCAGTTAAGAGATGATACAAGTTACATGCAAATAACGGTATTACTGTGAGTGTGCTCGAAATCTGCATTCCGTTCACATATCTGGAAGCAAATATGATAACGGAACGTCTGATTTGCAGAAAAAAAGTGTGATTTGTTGTTGTTTTTTTTGTATTTTTTTGTATTTTTTTTTTTAAGTTTTGTCATGCATATTTTGAAACGATTGGAAATCGGAACGTCGTTACATGTAGTTGACTTTTGCTTGTGTTACTATGCGTGTGTACTATGCACAATCATTTTTCAGTTTCACCCTGTTATACTTCAGCCTGTTATCACTTCATAACAATTGCATTTAAAAACAAAGCAATTTAATAAAAAAAAAGAAAAAAGGAAGGGACCCTTTATTCACTCAGCTATGAGGTGTTAAAGGACGAGTACACAACACTTCTGAGTGCGTCTAGTATGCAAAAACGCGGTATTGAGGCACAAAGTTGAAGTGACTTAAAATTCCCCCGAATGCTATAAAATATTTCCGCCGTTATCCCATCATTAAAACGGCACGTATCTGACGTTTTAAAATATAAGCCTTTGAAACCCCACCCCACTCGTTTTACGCTGTCAGAAGTGTGAAGGATTTTTCTAACTTTCATAAATAAAAATTCTATAGTTTTAATCATTTTAGTAGAAATCAACTTCATGCGTTTTAGAAATATATTAACTTTTTAATTTATTAATTAAAAAACAAAACGTCTTGAAGTTACTTATAAATATGTTTGCTTCATTAAAGATATTCATAAATAACATCCAGATACTGACCTCTTCCTCTGTCTATGAAATAATAATGCATGTTAGCAAAATAGAATCTTACGAAACAGCTATATTTCCCTTTTAAGTTGCTTTGTATAAATGCTGTGAGGAAGAACCTAAACAGATATGGTGGTATTTCTCTAGCCATGATTTTCAACTTAAAGCTCACTTTTGAATAAGAAACAAAAGGCAAAATTAGACATTGGTTGGGTGGCCATTTTTACATTCAAAAACATCATTTGCCCTTTGTACTATACTGAAAGGCATTATAATTGCTTAAGTGCATCATGTATATGTTCTCTGGTGATTCTATGGAACGGACGCTGCAGCGGTTATAGATAAATACATGCAGCTTTGCTATCTGCTATGTAAGAAGGGTATATACTGTTCGCCTAGTCGGGCGTATAGAAAATTTGACAATATTAAACCTAAAAAATGCAAATATCTCTGTTATGGGAATGCAGTAAGGTACAGTTCAGCTCATAAATTTGCAAATCCCTTGCATTTCGTTTTACTTTTTAGTACACCCTACAAGGCAAAATTGTTCAAACATTGTTCACATGCCCTTGTTTAATATCATGCGTTTCCTCGTCTAGCATCAATGACTGTTTGTAATCTTAAGCGATAGTTTTGAGTCTCTGACGCAGCCCACTGTTCTTGACAAACATCCCCCCAAGTTCTTTGGTTTCCCAGCATGCTCTGCACTTCTTCCCCACAGCGGCTATACGATGTTGATCTTCAGCTTTGACACTCGGGACAATTGAGGGACTCATGCAGCTTTCACGAACGGCTGCAAACAATCATTGAAGCTCGAGGAGAAAACGCACTATGCGAATTCTGAATGAGCATAAAAATTATTTTGGGCCGTACTAAATGAAAAATACAATCTTAAAATGCACCTAAACAGATTCTGTCAGGGGTGTGTAAACATATGAGCAAAACTGTGCAGATTTGTGCATTAGATACTTTATGTTGGGTAAGAGAAATATGTTTGGAAAAATAAACTGGTATCATTGTACATCATGACATTTAGTCCTCACTAAAGATCTCTGTAGTACAAGTGGCTCTGTTATATTTTATCTACACAGGCTGTTCAAAGGTAAATAATGCTCTGTAAAATAATTTCCCAGCATGCACAACCAAAAAGAAGCAAGAGAAGCTGTTGAATTGCAACTATTTAACAACACCACATAATTAATTACTGAGAAAAAAAAGCAGAAGCGGAAACGATTCACAGTGGTTCTTAATTTTAAGCTTCACGTTAGACAACACATTCTTGTTAAACCAGTTTGACTCCGAACCGGACCACTTTTCCTTGTGAATCTGTTGTCTTACGTTGTGACCACTCCCCCCTCTCGATCAGAATGGCTTTTTGCATGAGCAGTTATTATTTCGGATTAGGCATAACAGTAGTGCCCTTGTCATTTCTGAAATGATCTGAATGAAGATTATTAGATCGTTCTGATATGCATTTTTAAATAGATATTTTTTTAATTTCTTCTGAGCTGCTCTTACATGTTGTATATCCTGTCAATAGGATGTGTAGAAATGTTTATATTGTCATAACCGTTTATGCGTTCAGTATAGGCAAAGCAAATGCTGTACAAACTAAACTATCTGAATTCATTCCCCTATTGATTGTGATAACCCTAATTTTTGGTTATGCATTTTCTGAAGAGCTTTCAGATTTTGGGGCATCATTACCTTCACACTTAATTTACTAAATTTCTATTGGGATGACGCCTTACGTAATATTACAAACTAGCAAGTAGGCTATTAGAGACTATTACAATATTTTCAGAATTGCTTATATAGTGAAAAATATTTAATGATATGCCTATGGTAGTCAGTCTTTATTATATATCTCCCTAAATGTCAATAAATATAGTCTTATTCCTATCAAATAAATAATACTCAAAAAAGGTTTTGCTGTGATTGGCTGTATAAAGTCTTTAACAGTTAAAATGTCTCCCTTTCAAAGCCTGTATTGAATAATATCTCGCTCTGCACCTTCTCCATTGATTCAGGCTACATTCTTTGAACAATATCATCACTCTGAAGTTGCGATGTTTGATTAAGAAACTAAACTTTCGAAGTGCTGCATTTTCAATTCGGGAAAGTCATTACTGCTTTTGTTTTGCTCTTAAAAAGGGCTTTTATTGTGTAAATACAATGTGCATGGCTTTTAAACAATTCTTAGGGTTATCAACCACTGCAAAGCATTTTTGTAACAGTGCATTTTTAGATATAAAGATTAACTGATTTTATTAAGTATTAAGACAGTTATTGCTGTTTCCTGCGTACGCTGACCTGGTGACCTTAAAAAGAGGCAGGAGAACAAAATGACAGACAAATGTTCTGAATCAGATTCTAAAATTCGAGTTATTACAGTTTGCATAATGAATATTTTTTTTTCAAAATGGTTTTGGTTTTTATATGTATGTATAAATGACCGAAATGCACAATCATACATTCCTTCAACGGATGAGCGTCTGTCCCTGATCAGTGCTGGGGATTTGAAAAAACGGAAAAGAAGGTAAGAAAAACCTCTATTCAATACCGTCGTACTGGTGTCATTTCATTTGAAAGGAAATTAAGATGCTTTTTCTAAAGACTGCGACGTTTAGAAATAACGCCAAGTGACTTGTTCAAAATACGCCATCCGTGCAATACAACAAACTAACCCAAAAAATAACCTAAGTGCAATAATAACGATAATATTTGCCATTTGAGTTCGCTGTCGAGAAATGCACATGCTTTTGATTCATCTTAAAAATAAGGTGCTTTTAAGAGCTTTCATTTGTTAAGCCTTTTTCAATTTTGTTTCTTAAAGGGACTTGAAATATATTTCAGTTAAAGAAAGTACCTTATTACATTGACACTTATAGAAAGTACTTATTCTTTTAAAGAAAAAGCAAAACAAAAACACTGTCAGGCGCTAATGCGGCCGTTAAATACATTAAAACCAAACGAGGCAGAAAAACTACTGTAACAGTCAACTGAGCGTCAAAAGTTTTCCAAACTAATATTTAAGATGCTAATGGCTCATAGGTAAATCGTTATAGTAAGTTAAATACAATCACAAGCTTACCCTAGCATATCTTCTAACACCGCGCACATGTGGCAATGGCGCAGAGAGGCTCGATGGGGGAAAAACTGACCCATTTCAAAGAGAGTACATTTTCAGTGGCTCCATTCTTTTGTAGTGGCCTTCTAGCAAGAGGGGGAAAAAAAAGACAGTTTCCCAACCTACGAATGCTCTAATCCCCTATTCCGAAATCCCCTAGCCTGCAATGAGACAGGCAGTGGGTGTGTAATTTGATTCAGCATGAGCGGCCACCAAATTGGGCGTTTCCCCCCCTGCTTTCTTGTCAATTACAATTGTCTGATTTCATTGTGGAGTTCAAGGTCGTTCTCTGATTGGCTGCTTGTGACCGTGCACTGGCAGGGCTGTCTCGAGGGGGTCACGGCAGGATGTCCCGCTCATGAAGGAAGACTCCATGGAAACTTCGGTGGCCTGCCTCTCGTGCACATTAAACGGAATTCTGAGAGATTGGGGAAGTTGAATAAAACTGCTTTGGGTCTATCTCTACCCAGATTCTCTTTGAAATAAAATCTGCTCTTGAATTTTTTTTACCCCATGGCAGGACAAAAGAGGCCCCCTTTCTCCCCGTTGGGAATACCAAAACGGGAGAGCGAGCGATCGACAGGAGGGGCCCCAGCTGCACCTAGTTTAGCCCCCTGCGCAGCGTCTCGTCCATCCTCATTCACGCCACTGTACGCCGCCCCTCCTTCCTACAGCAGTTGCTTTGCACCTGGACTCTGATGTATGGCTAATTATCAG
The DNA here is from genome assembly GCF_024489055.1 of Chanodichthys erythropterus. NCBI lineage: Eukaryota > Metazoa > Chordata > Actinopteri > Cypriniformes > Xenocyprididae > Chanodichthys > Chanodichthys erythropterus. The sequence continues at coordinate 35,458,308 of NC_090222.1, forward strand.
CTCCTCCTAGGGCAGGCCATGTCGGGGCGCTCCAGGGATTGTACCACCACTGCGACAAAACAATATACTCTCTGGGAGGAGCTCCGGAGCTCTGTAGTCTTTACAGCGTACGCACGGAGTAGAATTAGAGCACAATTTCCACCCCCCCTGACAGCCCGACCCTTTCGAGGGAAAAAAAAAAAACTTAATCTAAAGTACGATATGCAACACCTGCCTCAGTACAGACAGACAGTCAGAGGACGCTTTGCAACTCAAATGCAGGACCTCGTGAGTGGGTGATTTACATTGTACTGTAGCTCGGAGTCTTGCTTGCTTTTGTCTATTTGGTCTATTCAGGATCAGATTACAGACCCCCTCCCCTCAATCACCCCCTCAGCTTTTTTTTTGTACTTCATCTCATGCCTTATGCTCGTAATCAGCGTTTTACGAAATAAATGTGCGGAAATTGAAAAAAATCATAAACCTACTGAGTGCAGAAATGAGAATAAAAACTTTACTAAAAGGAAATTGGGGAAAGACCTTTTAAAAAACAGATCGCTGGATGAATTCCAAGGTTTTTTTGAGCTTACCAATCAATTTGTTCTTTTCTTGTATTGTACCTAATAAGACCTTTTTAGATGCATCACATAATAGGCTGACTGGTGCAGAAACAAAACAAAACCAATAAAGAGAAACTCCCTGTTTTACTCGTCAATTACCCGTTCAAATATTGATTAGCAAAGCAGATACTAATTGTGTAATCGTGTTGTTTAGAATATGATCCAAATTTAAAGCCACACCGACATCAGGTCGTATATATATCAGCCTATATTGGCCATCTCTATACCATCTATTTCGCATAGACATCTAGCAATGTAATGTTTTGTTTTGTGACAATCACTTTACATCAGTTTTAAGGTGCAAAGATTTAAGATTCTAGTTTGCCTTAAGACAGAATACTAGATGCTGGGATGAAAAACTATACTCCAATCTTAGGAAATAAACTTGTAATGATATTTTTTTAATACCTCCCCAGCAAAGGAAAAGTGTAAAATGTTCACATTATTTCTCCTGTTACTGTCCACACACAGCATGTGGAAAAAACAGCACCAGTAAAAAATTAAATAAAATAAAGAAAAAACAAAAAATGAACATGCTAAGAACTACGTTCTTTCCATTTTTAAAAAAACCTTTATAAAATATATATGTATATATGTGTACATATAAAAGAAAAATCTGAAAATACTTCTTCCTCTTTTTTTAGTAAAGCAAGCAGTGTGTTCTAAAATATCTGCTTGTTTTGGTTTTGTGTTTTCTGAAAAATAAAAAAGTGAATACTGGCCAAATAAAAAAAGATTAAAAGTAAACTGATTCTACAGAGTAAAAACAAAGCACAAAAACAAAAGAAAAACGACTCTTTAAGAGAATATTCGGATGGCCTGTGTGACCAGGGTGTGGCAGACAGGGCACTCTGGATGGTTTAGCTCACAAATTCGGATGGCGCACTCCATGCAGAAGAGGTTATGACCACACGGGACCAGAGCGGCCGTCACCTTGCTCTCAAAACAGGTCATGCAGTCCCGAGCCACGGCAGGCGGTGAATCCGGCACGGGGAGGCGTCCGGTGAACGCGGCCGTGGTGGCGGTGGGCTCGCTGTGGGCGCGGCGCGCCTGGGCGTGAGGAGACCCGACGGCGTTGGAGTTGCTGGTGCCGC